>NW_004955413.1:23605981-23714935 GCF_000276665.1 Chinchilla lanigera
GCTGGGGATTTAGCTCAGTGGCAAAAGCGCCTGCCTGGCAAGCACAAGGTCGTGAGTTCGGTTCCCGGTATCGGAGAAAAACCAAAAAAAAAAAAAAGACAAAAAAAAAAAACAAAGTGACTGATGTATGTTGGATTTAAGAGTTTTCCTACCCTGAGTGAAAGCAGTGTCTTGTGGGAAGCTGGATTTCAGGACAGAAAAGCAGAGTTAGGTTTATGTGTGCCAAGCCTGCCGCTCGCTCGCCACACACACCTGTGCACAGGACACACGTCCACACCAGCACATGCCTCATACCTCCCCCCATGCCTGGCACTGAACCCTGGTGGTGCCCACCTGGCGCCCCCTGGGTGTCCCAAGCCAGGCTCCCGGAACCTATACCAGAAGCCACTTGGCCCCCAATGGTAGACCAAGCCAAGAAAAACTCCAACTCAAAAGGAAAACACAAAGGCGCGTACCCAGCGTGGAATTCAGTGCGACTATGTCTTTCACGCTGGCTTCTGTTAAAAGGAAACGAACAAACAAATAAACACCAACAAAAGCTAAAACAAAATACAAGGAAAATAAAATAGAGAAGGCTGCCAGAGCCAGCTTCATCTGAGCTCTACCCAAAAGGCTCCCACCCACCTGCTATCCAGACTCTGGGGTCCCCAGAGGACCTATCCCACAGCATCCTGGGCCCATGTGGAGTCCCCCAGCGCCACCCTGCCGATACTGACCCAGGATCACCAGACCCTCGGGGTCCACCTCATACTCGGCCACGTAGGAGACGGGGGCCGAGCTGTTGGCAGCGGACAGCAGCTCCTCCACCAGCAGCACCTGCACCATCTCGGGGCTCAGCGTGGGCCGGAGATGCTCCGGGATTTGCAAGATGAACCAGAAGAAGCAAGTGAGAGGTCCCTCCCTAGGGCGGGCAGGCGAGAGGGGCCATATGTAAGTCCCTCAGTCTGATCCCCACCCAGCGCTTGCTCTCCCACCACGCAGGTGGCAGAGCGCTTCCTGTGTTCCTGGCGGCTCCACACCAAGGCCAACCTGCGTGCTATGGACTGCGCAGCAAGCGGCACAACCAGATGTGGCGAGGACAGACCCTGGGACTTACTATCAACCACCCTTCCCACCCCGATCTCTCCTAGAGTGACCAGACACGCCGGCCCCAGGCCTGGGGAAGTGTGAGCCCTGCCACAGCCCCGGACGCATGATTCTGCAGACAGGCAAACCAAGCTCTCGAGGGGTCACATGCAGGAAGCCCAGCTCCCACTCTGTGGCCTGGCGTCTGAGACAGACGGGGTTACATCCGAGGCTCACACCCCATTCTTTGGTTCTGAGGTTCTGGCAGGGGGTTGTGGGGGACAACTCACCCGAAGGAGTAGACAGAGCTGGAGTTGTAGTAAGTACCCAGGCGGGTGCTGGCGATGAGTTCTTTAAGCTGCGAGGAGGAACACGACAGCCCTGTGACTCTTCTGGTGACAGCAGGGGCTTCTGAGGCCTCTGCCCCTCCCAGCTTGATCCAGGGGCCTCAGGTGGGGATTTGTCACCCGCACACAGTGGCCACCTTTGCCTCTCCCCAGCACAGCTCTCAGCTCCACCTGTGGCCCCTCTGCCCCGGCCCCATCACCCTGAAACTCTGCAACGGCCCTCTGGGCCCCCTCCCAGCAATCCGGAGCCAGGCAGCCTGCTCCAGCTGGGTGCAGGAGGGACTGGTCCAGCGCCCTCAGTGACCGTGGAAATCAAGTTTCATGAATTATCTCAGTCTGCAGCAACTGTTCAGCCACATCCTCTTACCACAGCCCCCTTGATAAGGGAGGGAATGGAGAACCTCAGTTGGGTCCTCCTAAGCAGACCTGGTACCAGGAAGTCAGGCCAGTGATTTATTTGACTGTGGCCCAGAAGCTGGGTAGGGGTGGGACCTTGATGGTGTCCAGGACACTGCTGTGCCTTCCCTAAGGTCATGGGCCACTCCTTGTCAGAGGCAGGAGCAAGTGCCAATCCCAGCATCCCCACCACACCTACAGTGGGGTGGAACCCAGCGCTTCAGGGATGCTAGGCAAGGTCTCTTCCGTGGAGCCACATCCCCAGCCCATAGTCCTGGGGCATTTGACCCAACAGTCTGCTACACATCCCCAACCCCCCAATAGCGGTCCTCTTCCGTGGTTCCCAGGACGGGCTGTGTCCCAGCCAGTGCTCCGGGCATTGGCCACTGCCCTGACTCAATCAGAGCCCTCCCTCACCCTCCTCCGACCTGCCACCATTTCCTACCATCCTCTGGGCTTTGGCAGTCTCACTGCGGAAGGTGCTGGACTCTCGGCGGGCAAGGTCCTGGGAGAAGTGACGATTGAGCACCCGGAGGCTGCCTGCGTACACCTGGCTGACGGTCACCTCGGCCCTGTACCCTGTCCGGGAGGGAAGTGGCAAGGTGACGCAGGGAGCGGACAGGAAGGCCCCTGTCTCACCTTCATTCTGCCACCCGAACCCTCAGCATTATCACCATCGCCTTCACCAGCCTGCTCTTTGTCATCCTTCCCACCATGTTCAGACCAAGTCTCTCTGATGACAAGCTGGCTCCAAGGTGCCAGGGACAAGAGAGGCCCACAGACGGTGTCCCTAGGGCTCCCCGTGACAGGCGGATGCAGTGAGTGAGCCAGAGCATGGACACCACCCAAGCAAGGAGACCTGCACAGGCCCAGGAGGTCAAGGTTGTGGGTTGGCCCCTCTAGGCATCAGGCTGTCCAACTGCCCCGGGTGTCATCACTGGTAAACCTTGCTGGGGACGGCGCGGGAAGAGGCAGGTGTAAATCCAGCAACCATGCCACATGTGGGATCTGACTGTGGGCAGTGACATCTACAAGCACAAGGAGCTACTGAGGGGACACGACACAGGAAATGGGCCTGGCCACAGGGCCCTCTGCTAGGTGAGGACTAGGAGACTCTAGGTTGGGAGGAGAGATGGGAGGGCCGGGGACCTACAGCATGGGCAAAGGCCCCGGGGCCAACAGATTGTGGTAAGGAGCAGAGCTAAGAGCCCATGTGGTTGGAGAAGGGAAAGGGCAACAACAGCCAGGCTGTGTTGGGGGCAGGCTGGAGTCCCAGCAGAGGGCAAAGGAGACCATGGGAGGTTTGAGTCAGAGATGGCGTCAGCAGCTTTCTGCTTTACAAAGACCATTTCAGCTGATGTAAAGAAAGCAGATCCAGGCCACGTGTGGTGGTATGTGCAGGTAACCAAGAGAACCACAGTGAGGTCAAGGGCAGCCTGAACAAGACCCTGTCTCAAAAAAAAAAAAAAAAAAAAACTCCACAAGTATTTACTGAGAATGGGTCTAAGGTGCTTGGGAATATATCAGGCTATCAATCAACAAAACAATAAAGGAAAAACTGAGACCCTAAGAACTTGTCACCTAGCAAGGAAGACAATGAACAACAGTGTACAACACTTATCCGGGGGGAAAAAGCCATAAAATCAGGGGCTGTGCGTGGGCTGCAACATGGGGACCCAGGGGCTGGGGAAGAAGGTGGTGGAGTCGGGCTCGAGGCCGTGTTCAGGGGCAGCAAAGAGTGATGGGAGGGAGCTCAGCCAGAGCCATGAGGACAGGTTTCCAGGAGGAGGAGGCGCTCTGGGCCAGCGCAGAGCTGGGCACCAGGTTTAGCCACCTGGAGCACCGGCGACCTGGACAGTAGCGGTTGGAATCAGAGGGGAGCATGAGGTGCTGCTACAAAGCTCCCCAGAAAGATAGGGGTGGGACTGAGGGCTGCAGCACCTCAGACAGCTCCTGCTGGGTGTTGGCTGTAAGGGGTGCAGAGCAGCAGGGAGGTACCCTCAGGTTCAGGCACGTGGCACTGCTGGAGGACAGGGGTCTCTGCTCTGCACTGCACTGTTACATGGGCAAAGGGGGTGGGGTACAGAGACGGGCGGCCAGCGGGAGAAGCCGGGCAGCAGAAAGGGCCCATAGTATGGCAGGTGCAGGGGTTGGGGCCCGTCTGAAGGGCTTCCCTCCCGAGAGAATCCTTTTCTCATGGAGCGAGAAGAAAGTATCAAGTCCGCTGGGAGGGCAGGAGAGGGCAGCACCAGGGAGACACAGTTGGTGGCGCTAAGGGAGGCAGCAAGAGCCCCAGGGATCAGCAGGGCCCGTCCGCTATGGGCAGACGCTGGGGTCTGGCTGTCCCTTGCCCAGCCATGTGCCCCCCCTTGGGGCTGATGTGGCTCCACAGTACTCTGCTGCTGGCCCACGTCCCCTTCCTGGTGGGCATGGCACATCTGTGCCTCATCTGCCAGCCCAGTGCCCAGTACATGCAGCCAGCCCTCCTGGCAGCACCGGGAGTGCCTCCTCCATCCTTAATCTCTGTACGGTGTCTTTACCCAGTGAATCTGGGGAGCGTTCCCTCCGTGGGTCCCCTCCCTGGGCTGCAGAGAAAGGCAGTTGGCGGGTGAGTTCCTGGCCCCGCAGCCCAGCGCTCCCAAGTTTACCCTGAAGACTAACTACCCTGCAGCCTGAAGAGGCCTCCGAAGACCCGTGCTATTTGGGGTGCTGGCTTCCTGCCCGTGGTGAAGTGCACACAGCATCTGCTCCCAGCAGAGGTGCCTGCTCTGAGCAGCATCCATGAGTCACTGCGGGTGGTCAAACCCAGGGATCCCAGCCCCATTACCCCAGGGTTTCAGATCCCCCGTCTGAATTGGGCCTACACAGACCTATCTCCCTGGTGGCTGCTCCAGATGGGCTCCCCAGTTTCTTCCAAAGGGCCTGAAATTCCACCAGGAGGCTTAGCTGGGAAGAACCCTGTCTAGAACCCTGGTGTGGAGGCCTGCACCTGCCATCTCAGCCACTTAGGAAGCTGAGGCAGGAGGATTTTGAGCCCAGCCTGGGCAACTTAGTGACACCTTGCCTAAACATAAAAAAGACTGGGGATGTAGCTCAGTGATAGAGATAGGTTCAATCCTCAGTACTGAAAAAAAAAAAAAAAAAAAATGAACCCACCAAACTGAAATCGTACACTTAAACAGGTAAGCAGGATACGGTAACACAGACATTTATGATCCCAGCTATAGTACTTGGGAGGTGGAGCTCAGAGGATCATAAGGTTGAGGCCAACCTTAGTAACGAAGTGAGATCTTATCTCAAAATAAAATTTTTAAAAGATCTGGGGATGTAGTTTGATGGCAGAACGCTTGCCCACCATGTGCCTGACCCAGCGTCCAGTCCTCAGCACCACAAAAATAACAACAACAACAAAAAGCCCTATCTGACCTTTGCAGACTCTTAACAGGAAGCCGCACATCACCTAGGCAGACCAGGTGTCCCTTCTGTGGCTTCCAGGCCCCTCGGCTTCCGCTATCCTAGCACAGTGGTGCTGTGTTATAACCACTGCGTCTGACCCCAGAACTCAGCACAGGGCCCCTCGCAGGGGAGGTGCGTGGCACTGGGTGAAGGAGTGAAAAAGTCTCCAGGGGTGCACAGGGAGTGTTTCGCCAGACGCACTACACTTTGTCTCTCTTCTTGTCATAGGAGCTAGAGGGAGATGCATCTCCACCGTTTGGGGGAAAAATGCCTATTAGATGTCAAGAGCATCCGTCCAATGACCAAGTGGGAGATGGTGCACCCAGGCCCAGCTGCTCCAGGGACTGACCCAGCACCGTGCTATCAGGGAAGGAGGGCCAAGTCAGAGGTCGGCAGAGGCCCCAAGCCTGGCCACTCTCCAGTCTGCCCCTCTTTCCCTCCCATTCACAAGGGGCCCCGGAGACCCGGAGCTGCCGGAGCTGTGATCTCCCTGGAGCACCAGGCTGGCTCAGATGAACAGAGCCCCGAATTCGAAGCAGGCACCGCGGAGCCCTGGGCTCGCGCAGCAGCACCAGGCCAGCTCTGAGTCATGTTTACTCCGGGTGGCTCGCAGGTTCCGAGGACTGGCTGCTGGGGAGCGGAGGTTTGGCTGCATTGCCCACCTCAGGGGACCTGGAGGAGGCCCGGGGAGAGAGGCGCCTTGCCGCAGCTACACAGAGAGTGGCCAGGTACCTCTGAGCCTGGACTCCCGGTCTGCGCTGCCATGGTCCCCACAGCCTCCTTCCAGCCTCCCCCAGTGCCTCTCCCAAGAGCATTACCTAGGAAATACCAGAGCATCACCCCCACTGAAGCCAGCACAACCAGAGCCAGCCACAGGGGCGCCAGGCACATGTAGTCCCGGGCTTTCCTCTTGGAGGCCTTAAACATCCCCTCGGGCTCCGCTTCCTCACCGTCGCCTCCGTCACCCTGCCCGCCGGCGAGCTGGGGGGCCTCGGCCCTCGGCATCCTGCGGGGAGAGAGCAGAACTGGAAACAGCCTTGGCCAAGCACCGGCCGCGCTTCGCTTCTGCCACTCGGGTGGAAGGGTGACAACCGCAGGTAGCCGTGACGGAAGGTGGACTCCGAGCCAGCTCGCAGTGGAGGTCAGCCAGCCCCAGAGCCGCTCTGGGGCAGCAGCACTGGACATCAGGTTCAAGCTCACTTGGCACGACTGCCTCCCTGCTCAGAGGGCTGCAGAGGAGGCAGCACCTGGCCACCCAGAACCAGGACCAGGTACTGCCCTGTGGACCGGTCCCCTCGCATGACTTCCCCGCAAACCTGGTGCTCCTCATCCCCTCCCCCCAGCCCTGAGCCACTGCTGCGCTGGAAGAGACCTGGCCCTTCACACTGTCCTTCCCAAGGTTTCCTGACCCTCTCAAAACCTCTTGGGTCTGAGGGAGGGAACACAAGTTAATATTCCCTCAGCACCCTCAGGTGACAGTTCCTATAGCCTCATCTAATCCTCATGTTGTCACCTTGGGATGTGGGACCACTGTCTCCCACGCAGTCCTTCTTAGCCCATTCTGCACACCTCACATACATTCTCGATTAAATCTCCAAACACCTCTCCCCGCCCTGCATGCATCAGACAGACAAGGAAACTGAGATCCCGGGAGTACTAGCAATAGCTCAGTCCAGGTCTTTCCTAGCTTCTTTTGCGCAGTGTGGCTTGAATACCTGGCATTTTACACAGAAAAAGGACTGAAGCCCAGAGAGGCTAAGCCTCTTGCTCAAGGTCACACAGCAGGTAAGTGAGGCTTGAGTCCAGGTGTCTGTCTCTCTGCTCCTTCCCCTACTAGGGGATTCTTCCTAGAAATGGGCTGTTAATTAACAAACTGTTAAATAGCAGCTGGACGTCACCCCTCTCGGTGTCTCTGTCTGGTGCTTTATCTTCAGACTCTCCGAGAAAGAGTCCCCACAGGACAGAGAAGCCCTTCACCCCTCACCTTCATGGTGAGCATTCCAGACCACTAGAACCTCAGTCTCTTATGACTCATAAATGGCACCATGGCTTTAAAATTCACCTGGGCTGAAGCACTTCCCACCTGGACTTCTGGTCCAGCCTCCCAGCCGGCTTCTTGGCTCCCTCTACCCCTCCTCCGGCTGGCAGCCATCCAAACTGCAGCCCGCTGCTGCCCACCCTCACTCTGAGCCACAGCATCTGTCACGCACACCACCCTCGGGGCTTGTGCCACCTGCCTGGACCTTGGGGTTCCTTCCCAAGCCACCTGCTGGTAGTAGGTTTCAGGGCCCTGGGGCACCTCTGCCCCTGGGCAGCTTTTGATCAGATCCACAGTATGCCTGGTGCTGGGCCTTGTCTCTGTCCCCCTTTTAAAAGCTGAGCCTGTGTCTGGCCACTTCTGGGTTCTCTGGCCACCCAAAACAGGACCTGTCACGTGAATGCATGACGGAGGACAGGAGGGATGAATAAGGCAGCCAGAGCTCAGCCGTGCTTTCTCCTGCATTTGCTGCCTGTGGGAAGTGGGACTGGGGCAACGCATTGGCCCACAGGGTCCCAAATTCCATGGAAGGGACACCCCACTTTGGTCGAGCACTCACATGGATTCAAGCCCCATGCTGGGGTGCACAAGGACCCCTCTCCATCCTCCACAGGGTCTCACCCAACAGAAGAGAGGGCCACAGCCAGTCATGCAAATGCCCACACCGTTGTGTCTTCCCCTGTTATTCAACATCCATCTGTCCTGCTATTCCGGGATACCAGCCCTCCAGACAAGCCCCACCTTCCAAATGCCCCCCAGGACCCAGGCTCCCTTGGTAACCTCGTGTTTCCCACAGTCACCCACAGCACATCGTGTGTCACCTGGACTTCTGCAATAGTCAGTCAGCTGCAGCAGGGAATTCCCACATAGCTGCCAGAGTGCTGCACCTACCATCCGCCCTCCCCTTCCCTCCTGACCAGTGCCAGGTCCAGGTCTCCCTGCTGGAGGCTGGGCTCCCTGGGGCCCGGCCGTGGCAATCCTGACCCCCAAATGTGCAGCAGCGTCATCCCACACAGTGCTGCAAATTGGGGTTCATTTCTCCTCTGGGAGCCTGGGATATGTGCTCTGCTACCTCTATTGGTAATTGGGGAAAATGAGGCAGATGAAGTCACATAGCCAGGGCCAATCAGGAATCCTCATCGAGGACCATGAGAGCCTGAGGAAGTCCCGGCTGTGAGCTCCTGCAGCTGGGGGTCCCTGAGTGCGGGAAAGGCTGGAGGGGACCACGCCACACGCACAGGTGCACTCTCAAACTCACACAGAGACAAATACAGTCCAAAGGACACACGCGTGCCTGCTCACAGCACAGGCTCAGGGTGCAGAGCCCTGCTCACGCACACACGGACGCACACATGCACACGACCTGCTCAGCCTGTGAGCCAGAGCCCGGTGTGGGGTCCTTCACAGGGTGGGGTGGGGCTCTGGGTCTGTCTCTCCCCTCGACCAGGAGGGAGGCAGCCCTCCAGGCCTGCAGGGCAAGAAGAAGGGACTGGCCCAAGAAATCAGGCCTCTCCCCATCCCTGCCCCAATCCCAGGCCACCCGCACCGACACTGTAGCCCTCCAGTGCCGGCGCCTTCTACATGGCTGGGCCTGCCCTGCCCCAGTTCTGCTCACAGGTCACTCTCTGGCTAGTGAGGCCTGCAGGCCTGGCCTCAAAGCAGGACAGATGGCTCAAGCCCCAGAGAATCTCTTTGGCTGTTGGAGGGCCCTGACTGTCACCACGTCATTCATAGATCCCTGTCCCTGGTTCCCAAGTCCCCTGCTTACCTCCTGGAGTGGGAGGTGGGTGGCGGTCCCACACACAGGCCTCGGCAGCTCTGTTTGTCCAGGCCAAGGTTTCTCCACCCCCACCAGGCTGGCCTGCGGGTGGATCAATGGCCCAGAGCCATGGCTGGGGTGTCTGGCCCTTGTCCTCTGTGGCCTGTGGCCCTGGGCTCCATGGGCCTCCTGCCGGGTCCAGGACGGCACCGGGACTGAGCACAGGTAAACAGGCGAGGGCAGGAGGGAGAAAGTGCCCGCCCCTCTCTGCCTGCCCCGCCCCGCTGGCACCCTGGAGGCTGGCAGGCAGGTGCCGGAGACCTGAGCTCTCCCCCGGGGCTGTTGCCTGGTGATGGACCTGCCTGGTTACAGCCCCCCCATCCCCAAGAGCATGAGCGTGAGGAGCTGAGGATTGGGGGCCGCACAGAGGCCTGTACAAGTAGAACTGGGGCCCACACGGGTCCGCTTATCTGGACAGGTGAGACGGAGGAGTCCCTGGTTGAGAGAGAGAGAGGGAGGAGGGGCTGCTCACTCCAGGGACCAGAGAGGAGCGAGTGGAGGTGGGGGCAGGGTTTGATGCCATTTTCTGTGTCGCTGGGAATTACAGTATTGAAATTATAGTATTGCCTTATTCTACCACGCCCACTGTCCATGATGGAGACCTTGGGCCCAAGCACACCTGAGATGAGCTCAGGAGTAAGAGACTGTGACAGTTAACCTCGGCTGTCAACTCAATGGCTTGAGAGTTGCCTAGGAGATTAGCTAAGTGCACTTCTGGGTGTGTCTGGGTGGGCCGTGGGAGTGTGACGTTGGGGACTATATCTGGTCCCCACCCCTTTCCCCCCTGACTCTCTTGCTGGTCCCTCTGCTTCCTGGCTGCCAGGAGATGGGCAGCTCTTCTCCTCCACACCCTCTTGCCATGCTGTTCTGGTCATGTACCCAGAGGGACATGGACTGCAGCCTCAGTAACCATGAGCCACATTAGACCTTTCCTCCTCTACAGGGACACGTCACAGTGATGGAAAGCTGACTGACACACACACATGCCAGACTTCTAAAACTTAGTACAAGAAGCATAAATGACCGCCATAAGCATTTGTATATTGATTTCATGTTGAAATGGTAGCATTTCTCCTGACTCAGGTAAAATACAATGTATTATTAAAATTAAGTTCACCTGCTTTTACACATTTTTAGTGCGACTATCCGAAAACTTAAATTTCAGTTGTGGCTCACGTGACGGTTCTAGGGAAGGGCACTGCTGTGCGGATGTGGGCCTGACCTGAGCGGCCCAACAAGGCAGGTGACATGATGAGGGTGTCCTGGATTATGCACAGCCCAGCAGGGGTCTGTCACAATGAGGAGGTTGACTGTCAACCTGTGTGTTCTGAGGCCAGAATGTGGCATGTGAATCTGAGACTTGCAGGTCCTGAGAAGTGTGTGTGTGTGTGTGTGTGAACTATGCATGCATGGTATATTGTGGAGGATGCATGTAGAATGGGGCTGTGAGTGTGCGTTTTTTGTGTATGTGTACACAGTGTGAGGGTAAGAACGTACACACTAGGCATGTGTGCAAAATACATGTATGTCTAATATGTGGCATGATAGGGGTGTGTGGAGCACAAGCAGTGAGAGGGGGTGTGCTCACGATGGGCAGCATGTATTTGTGTGTATAGAGTGTAGGGTGCGGGTGAATGGGTGTGTGGAGCCTGAGACGTGTGGCACGTGCGACATGTGTACCATATGCAGTGTGTGCGGAGTGGGAGCTGTGTGAAAGCAAGGATGTGCATGGTATGGAGCGTGTGGCATGAGGGTGAGTGCACATCGCTCAGTGAGGGCACTGGGCTCTGTAGCTGGGGAGCTGAGTTCTGATCCCTGATTCTCACCCATCAAACGCAGGCCTCGGGGCCTCCCAGATGCCCAGGGACTGCGGGAAGGCCCAGTTTTGGGGACCAGCTGGCTAAGACTGGGGAGGGGTGCCTCTAACCTTTGCTCCTTCTCAGAGCTGCGCCCTGCAGGGCCTGATCCTGACTCTACCTGCTCTGCCCCAGCCAGGCCCCAGGACCCCTCTCTGCCGCCTCCTCTCTCCCTGGGCCCTGGGCTCAAAAACTCTCTGAAGGACAAGATCTTGGGAGGGGAGCGGGGACAGTGTGTGAGTGGGGACAGTGACAGCCTGAGCCCTGCCTCTATGCCCCTCCTGCACTCTGGAAGGTCAGGTGGCCCAGGCCCGGCCCAGGCAGTCCAGCAACTGGACGGCCTAGAGGCAGATGTTGCACAACGATGTCCTCTGTCCCTGACACCCTGCCATCGATCAGCCAAGTCTGGGGGAGGGGTGGCCCCAGAGGACAGCAGGGGACACTGCAGGAGGCACTGGGCACTGTGGGCAAGGGCTTCCTGCTGCCGCAAGAGTGACCGTGTGGTCTAGACACTCACGTGCCCGCTCACACACACACAGGGGATGAAATCTGCACTGCACACCAGTGCTGGCCCTCGGCCTCTCCAGGCCCCAGGTGCCCAGGCTCAGAGGAGCTACTTGGAGACCATGTGGATTGCAGGCCAGGTGACATGCAGGACGCGAACAGACAGGGGTCAGCATGCCCACCGCACTCAGAACAGAAAGATCCCCCCAGGGGTGAGAAGCCAGAAATCCTAGTCTCTACCTGCTGGGGACCAGACAAGATGTGTCCGCTGCCCAGGCTGCTCCCTGTGGCCTTGGAATGGGACACAAAGCTGGACTGTTGAAGGCAGAAAAGTATAAGGTGGCTCCGACTCCAGTCTGACAGGGCACCGCGTAAAGAGGCCTGTGGGGACAGAGACTCGCATTCAGGAGATCGGCCAGAGGATGGAAGTGAGGTCAGGCGGCAGCAAACCACCAGGTGCCAGAGGTGAGACCGGGTCAGGGTCCTCAAGCCCACCAGAGGCTGCCGTGTGGACACCTCGATTCCGATATGTAGCTGGAGGACGCGCAAGGTCGCACGTCTCCACCCAACCTGGAACCATGCTCTGCACTTGGTCACAGCAAACATACACAGCTCTCGGGGAACCGGCGTCAGGTAAATGCTGGGCACCGCCTCCTGCTGGTGTCTGGCTTCCTCCTAGGGGAGGAACACAGCTGGTGCTCACTCATTTTCCATCACAGGGCCCACGAGCTATTTTCTTTTTTCTTTTCTTCTTTTCTTTCTTCCTTCCTTTTCTTTCTTTCCTTCTTCCTTCCTTCCCTTCTTCCTTCTTTCCTTCCTTCCTTTTTTTTTTTTTTTCAGCACTGGGTATCGAACCCAGGACCTTCGTCCTGAGCCATACCCCAGATCTTTTTTTATTTTGAGACAGGGTCTCAGGAAGTCACTAAGTTGCCCCAGCTGGAGTCAAACTTGCGATCGTCCTGCCTCAGCCTCCCAGGTGCTGGGATTGCAGGCGTGCACCACCCGGTCCAGCAGGGATCAGCTCTGACAAGTAAACAAAGACAGTCAGCTCCTCTCATGGTGTCGCAGCGTGGGCTTGCGGGCTAGCCATCTACAGTCCACAACGTGACTAGCGCGGCAATGGCCTGTCACTCAGTTATGAGGCTTTGAGGGGTCTCCATGGGGGCGGCCCATCTTCCTCCATCTGTCCAGGGATTCAAGGTCCCTAAGGCTTTCTAGGCCTCTAAGCCAGGGGTTGCCCAGCCTTGTTAAGAACAAGGCTGCACAGCAGGAGGCAGGCAGACAAGCGAAGATTCACCCGTGTTTCCAGCCACTGCCCACTCACACCTCACTCACACCACCATTCACACTCTCCTCACACCTCCACTCGCACTCCACTCACACTCCATTCACACCACCATCCATACTCTCCTCACACTCCCCGTTTCTGCCATTTTACAGGTGAGAGGTAGAGATCCTGGCGACAGCAGCACTTGCTCAAATCACATAGGCAGGAAGGGCTGGGAGCTGGGGTTCAAGCCCAGGACTCCGATGTCAGAGCCACCCTGTTCTGCCTCTGTGTCTGCCTCTGCCTCCTCTTCTGTCACTCCTCCCCCCCATTCTGCCCCAGCCCCAGGTCCTGGCTCTGGCCTCGTACGAAGGTGCCACTAGAGGATGCTGCTGGCCTGGACGTGCCCCCAACCACGTGGTCAGGACCGGTCCAAGCCATGCAGCCCCCTCAAAACTAATGTCCAGCTTGAACAGTGCAGTGCACACAGTATGTGCTCAATAAATACAGCAGAATGAATAAGTCGTGGGTATGCAGCAGCAGGGTGACTGTCCAACACGTCACATTAGGTTGTTCTTATCAGCAACTTGCCTGGGATGTTTACCCCAGAACCAAGCATGGTAGTACACACCTGCAATCCCAGTAGTCTGAGGCAGGAGCATTGCAAAATCAAGCCTAGCCTGGACAACTTTGTAACGTAAGGAGATCCTGTCTCAAAATTTAAAACTTAAAAAGAAAATGTTAAGGCAGAAGTTGAGGAAGGACCCTGTTAGCAAATTTGGTGGATGTCTTTAACCAAGGAGGGCCCTCCTCATCCCTCTCACAGAGCAGACTGCCTCAGCCTAAAGGGAGCTCAGAGGTGACACAGATCCACCCTCCTGGCCCCTCTCATCCCATTTTCAGATGGGTAGACTGAGGCTCAAAGGGGCCCAGTGAGACCATTCAGGGGCGGGAATGGCCTTGACCTTGGCTGGTAGCAGCTAACATGGGTGGACTTGAGGGGTAGGAGGAAGACCCCGTAGCTTTTCACCCTGTAGCATGTGTCACCCCTCCTGGAATGTCATCTTCAGAGACGAGGACACACCCCCTGCTGTTACCCCTGAGACCTGCCTAGGTGCTGGCAGAGGCCCGGCGTGAGGTTGGAGAGGAGGAGTTAACAGGAGCTCAGCCTGTGAGGGGGCCCAGGCAGCCTGCGGGCCACGGGTAGCAGCCCTGACCCTGTCTGTCTCCCTGCAGCCAGCTCTCCTCTGCTAGGTACACGTGCGTGGGCATCTCACCCTCATGCATCCTGGCACCCTGTCACAGGTGAGAAAGCTGAGGCAGGAGACGCTCAGCACTTGCCAAGGTCACAGCTGAGAGGCAACAGATCCAAACCGGACCCAGTCTGCCCAGCTCCAGCCCAAGGGCTGTAACCACTGCGCCACACTGCCCGCAGGGGGCTGCAAGGCTGCCTGGGGAAGCGGGAGGGTGTTCCGTCTCCTGCCGGGTCGCCAGCACTGAGCAACCTGCCTTGTACACCACCGGCCCTCCTTAACTGTATGCTGATGAGTGAATGAATAACAGAATGAACGAACTACTCCTGTCTCTCCCAAGAACTGTCCCCACCACCTGCTCCCCACACAGCTGCTCGCGCTGCGCCTCCTGCTAACTCAGCATCCTACCCTCCTTCCCAGGTGGGAGCCCCGCTCCTAACAACGCCTGGGCCTGTGCTATCGGGCCCTGCTTGGTTTTCCTCCTTCTCGCATCTGCGCCCTTGGCGGGCGGTCACTGCCTCCCTGCACACGCGGTCAGCGGCCGCTCCCCTCCTGCATCCTGGCTTCCTGGAACTGCAGCCTGGGAGCCACCCGGCAGCCTGCACCACCTCACGCTCCCCGGGCTTCCTGCCCTGCTCCCCACCTCCCCTGGCTGGAGCACAGATGCGTCACATCCCCCGGTGGAAAGAGACTCCACGAAGGGGCTGCCCCAGAGCTGTCACAGGCGGGCGGGCCTGGCTGCTGCTGCTGAGCCCTGTCTCTCCCCTCCTCCCGCCAGTTTACTGCCTGGGCCCCAGAGCGCCAGCCTGTCCTCCACTGAGAAACGGGACTTCGAATCTGTCCTTCCTGTCCCGCCAGGTGATGCTGAGATGTCATATGCTGCGTGCAGATGAGCTCTCAAAGGACAGAAGAGCTGGGCCCCTGTGAGTGCCCCATCGCCTGGCTCCACACCCTCACTCCACCTGTCATCCCCGTGTGACCTCGGGCAGGTCACCTCCCCACTTTGAATCAGTCAAGCTATAAGCCGGGCCAGAGAAGTCCCTCCCTTGGGCACTGACATATGGAGCAAGTTAGTAACACGGTGCTTAGAACAGAGTCCAATTCGAACGCACCTAGGTGCTCCATATGCAGCGCTCCTCTTCCTCCTCCTCCTCTTCCTCCTCCTCCTCCTCCTCCTCTCCCTCCTCCTTTTCTTTTTGGTGGTTCTGGAGACTGAACCTAGCATCTTCACACTGAGCTACATCCCCAAACCAGCCCTGCCTTTTTCAATTTTTAGACAAAGTCTCACTAAGTCACTAAGTTGGCCAGGTTGGGTTCAAACTTGTGATCCTCCTGCCCCAGGCTCCCAGAGTGCTATCATTATTACCCCTGTACCCCTATAATCTGCCCAAGGTCTGACCCAAAGCACAACAGATATAACAACAGAGATAGAGGAGGAGGCGGGGGCCCGGGCAAGGTCACCCCGGTGCCACTCCCACTGGCCCTACCCAGCCCCAGGACCGGGTGCTCTAAACACAGCGCTTTCCTCTCCTCCCACAGTCACAGCGGTGGATCGCGGTATCTCCAGGTTTGTCCCACGAAGCTAAGAATGGAATCTCGCTCACTTTTTGCCTGATTATCCTCATCTCCAGTACAGGTTTGAATCTGGATAGGGTGCAAAGCTTGTAGCCCAATACATGTGAGTCTGAATCTTGGCGTTACCGCCAGCTGTACTTCTGAACTTCTCTGAGCCTCAGTTTCCTGCTCTGCGTCATGTGGAACAGCAATCCTGCTTCTCAGACTCGTTTTCAGGGGACAAGAGATGGCACTTGGGCAGTGCCTGGCACCAAAGATGGGCCCCCTCCCTGGTGTGCTTTTTGGTCGTTTTGGTGAAGGTGCTATTTTCCCCTCGGTGAACGGTACATCAGCCGCGAGAAGGGCGATGATGGACTAGTCGTTGTACACTGGGCCTACAGGTGCCACCAGCCTTGGCTTGGAAGCTGCTCGGAGTAGGATCTGGGAGCACAGCAAGACAGGGAGAACCGGGGAGGCGAAGGACCAGTGCACCAAGAAGAAAGGTGAGAAGCCAGAGCCCTCTCCTCTCGGCCCCCAGATCTGCCGCCTGCCTCCTGCTTCCCTCTGCACCTGATGGTTCTCTAGGGCCCTGGGGGGCTGAGCCTGCTCCCCAGCTGGTGCCTTCACCCCCACCTCATCAGCTGCTTCCTCCTCACCCCCTCCCAAAGATGCCACCTCCCCCCACCCTCAGTGTGAGGTGGCCTTTCCCCCACTCCCCGCAGCTCAGGTCTCTCGTCAGGCATGGTGGGGACAGCTGGGCTCCCTGGACCTGCCTGCGCCTAGACCCCTCTTGGCTTTCCATGCCCCACAGTCTCAGCTTCGCTTTTCCACCTGGAAAATTAGAGTTGAGAAAATTGAGAGCTCCTTTTGCAAAAAGAACTTGAGAGGTTATGTGGTCCACATATGTCACCAGGTACCAGCTGTGGTCGGCTAGGGGTTGTCCCTGGCAGGTACTGAAAACTCTGAAGTGCACCCAGGCTCTGCAGCAAGGCAGGCCATGATCGACTAGATATGTCTGCCATGCATGGGTGCAATCCATTAGTAATGTCTGTGCGGCTCCGCATTTATGAATGCCAGAAATTGTTATCCATACTCTGGGTCATCATTTTTTCAGGGCACTGAGAAAAACATGACAGGTAGATAGACAGAGAGACAGGTAGTTATCAATATTTCCCAAGGACAGATCTATGAGGTATATGAGAGATGTTAGTTCCTAGATACCAAATAAGATCAACCTGACTCCTAGCAGAGAAAGATATTCCCTTTGCAATTTTGCTTGCTCCCAGGGACAAAGTTCCATTTGGTTTTCATAACTCCCCATACTTGCTAATCTTCCCTGTAGACCAACAGACAGCAGGTTTCCACTGAGCAGTGAATATAAAAGTTTTGCTTCATTGTACTCGCCTTTTACAGTTGCCATTTATTTATAGTGAATTCAGTTTTTCCACTCACAGATACACTATAAAGATTTTTCTTAGCCTGGGAAGGTGGCACACACCTGTATCCCAACACTCTAGAAGGCTGAGACAGGAGGATTACAGGTTTGAGCCCAGCCTGAGCAACCTAGCAAGACCCTGACTCAAAATAAAAAATAAAAAGGCTGAGGATGTAGCTCAGTGCAAAAGTCCTAGGTTTAATCCACAGCACTGCCAACATTATTTTTTGAAAAAGATTTTTCTTTAAACATATTTTTAAAAAGTGAATAAATTTTTTAAAAATATTAAGAAAACAGTAACAATGATAGTACACAGAAATGCATCTGTCCTCAAGTTCTGAGAAATTTAATCCACCTGGGAACTTTTCAAAGTGTGGGGGTGAATATTACCTCTATTTTGGAGACAGGGTAACTGAACGGAGAGGTCTGGCCGCTTGGGCCAAGACACACAGCAAAGGTGTGGCCCCAGCTCTGATGTGACCCACCGGGCAGGGCTGAGGAGCCCTTGTGGCCTGGGACACACAAACTTGTATATCAGAAGGTGGGAATGAGGCTGCCAGGTCATTAAGCTCTTTCCATAGTAAAGACCCAAGACTCACCCAACCTCAAGAAAAACTTTATTTTGAACATAAAAAGACAGGGATCAGGACAGAATGGTGCAGGCAGTAGGAGTTTCTGTCAGGACCTCCCCCTGCCTTCTGCTCATGAGGCTCAACACCTCTCTCCCAGCTCCTGGGAGCCCTGTTCCCAAGCACCTGCCCCCCCTACCCCCTCTCACTCTTCCTCCAGTTTAAATGCCTGAGCCCAAGAGATAATCTGATTGACTAGATCATGCCTAGCCTTCTTGTTTGGACAGAGTTTCTGTACCAAGCTTTCTCATAGGCTGCTAGTCAGCCTGTGGGTGGGCTTCTGGTCAGATGCCCAATCAGCCGCGAGAAGGACTTATAAATGTAGGCCCTGCTGCTCCCAAGCCAGTCAGTTGGCACTGGGAGTCTTTCCTGCAGGGGTGTGGGATGGTGGTCACTGTGGACAGTGCCAGGCACAGAGGGAAGAGGGGCAGAGGGGTGGTGGGAAGGGCCAGCCCTGTAAGAAGGGAGCACTGAATGCGAAGGGACCAGACTCTTGCTGGTCCGTATGCAGGCAATCCAGGGGATTCATGAGGGCAAGAACCCTCAGGTGAAAGCTGCCCAGGGTGGGGACCTCTTGCTGGAAGGAAGAGGCTGCTGCCTGGGCTGCAGGGACTCCCGGGTTTACTCCCTTGTGAGTCTGTGAGGCCACCATGGAAAGCTCCAGAAGGGTCCCCGCCATGGGGATTTCTGTCTGTTCCTGGGTGGAGCACTCTCAGGCCAAGAGAGAGCCCTTCTCCACCACCCGGGACCTGGGTGGTGTTCCCTCCCGGCACTGGATCCAGCAATGTTTCCCTTGGGGGAAGCAGACTGTCACCTAGAGGAGGCGTGGGTGCCCCGGATATTGGCCACAGCACATCCAAAGTGCAAGGCAGCTTTTAGGAGCGTGCTGAGGCCACTTGTAAGGGTCTCAGAAGGGACTGTCCAGACATGGAAGGGTAAGTGGCAGGCTAAGGGTGGTGCTGAGGGCCCCGGAGCCAGGCAGGGTTTGGAGCAGGTGAGGGGCGCAGCCGTGTTTATGTGTGGGAATCACACTCTGGTGCCCTGCAGAGGAAGCTCGGAGGGGAGCTGCAGTGATGACTGGTGTCCGTAGGTGACTGCGGATTTGGAGGGTGGGTGCCTGAGAGACAAAGCTCCAGGGACTCAGTGATGAGACACGGAGGGGGATCCTTCTCCCACTCCTGCCCCAGGCCCTGATATGCACGGTGCAACCACGGAGCAGCAGCTGAGGTTTGAAGGTGGGTGGGGCATCAGGGTGGCGATGTCCTCCACACTGGACTGTCTGGGGCACCCCTGAGGCCTGGCACATCCCAGGCAGCCTCCTGCCTCCCAGCCCTGGCTGGCTGTCTACATCAGGAGAGCTGGGTCCTGAGCCTGGAGCTCTTGGAGGGACAGGTAGGCGTCAGTGTCAGCGCAGCGGGAGGAAGGGGTCCTGCCCTGGCCCTGCCCGGGGGAGTCAGCCCCATCCTCAGGCCCCAGGGCAGGGGCCTCCTCCCCAGCCACGCCCAATGCCTGCTCCAGGGGTGACTGGAAACCCACTGGGTCGGGGCCCATTGGGATAGGGGATGCCAGCGGTGGAGGACCCCAGTCCTGGGGAGCCCCCTCCTGTAGGGAGGGGCGCAGCCTCTCTTCACTGATCCCAGCGGCCCGAGGGAGAATGTGGAGGGTGTTTGGGCCACCGTGGGGGGTGCTTGGGCCACTGTGGAGGCTGGAGAAGAGTAGCAGGTCCTCCCCTGGGGGAAAGGTGCAGTAGGCGTCATCTTCCCCTTGCAGGGGCAGCAGGGGTGCGAGAGGGGACCCTGGGGGTGCACCCTCCTCAGGCTCCGCCTCAGTACAGGGCTCGTAGGTGAAGTACACCTGGCAGGCCTCGATCTCCAGGGCGTCCGGGAGGTGGAAGAAGAAGTAGCCCTGGTTGGTGAAGCAACTTGTCTGTGAGTGGCCGCTGGGCGCAGGCGAGGGCAAGGGCACCTTGTTCTGCTGCAGCAGGAGCAGCTGTGCGGCCTTGGTGTCCTTGTCCAGCACTTCCAGCGGTGAGATCTCGGGCGCCGGGGCCCCCAGGCTGAAGGAGGATGAGGGGAAAGGCGAGGACAGCCACTTCTGCAGGAGAGAGGCCAGCAGAGGTGAGCGGCGTCTCTCTTCCCACCCGCTCAGGACTTCAGCGGTTGCCAGCGTCCCTACCAGGAAATCCCTAGCCTGTTCCCCACACCCCTCTGTCACGGACACCCAGACAGTCATAGAGCCCAACGCAGGCTCACAAATGCCCAGGGGATAAGCATGACTGTCCCTGAGTGCCCACTGTATGCCCAGTATTGTCCCAGGTGTAGGGCCAGGGCACAGGAGAGCATCCCCAGGGTGCCCAGAGGGCCCAGTGCAAAGTGTCTGCCTCCAGCAACCAAGCAGGGCCAGAGCAGGAGCCCCACGCGCCTATCCTGCTCACTTTATGCATGCTGTGGAACGGACACACCTAGGCCTGCGATGGCCGGGAGGGAGGGCGCTGGGACCCAGGGTGCGCGTGCTGGTTCCGAGCCCCTGATAAGGAGCCCCTTTCTTCCTGTGCCCAGCAGCCCCTCACCTTTGCCCACACAGGGACACATGACCCACGGGACATGTGGTGGTGGCTGGGAATCCACCAAGCCCTGGCAAGGAGTAGGGCAACCCAAGTTCCAGCCCAGCCGTGGCACCCTCTGGCCATGTGGCCTTGACCCTCTGTGAGCCCCAGTTTCCACAAGTGTTGGCCACTTCCTTCTTGATTCCCTCACTGTTATCTCTTGAGTCAGCAGGGAGACCCCCGGCCCAGGGAGAAAGCAGCTGCACAGACGTGGGTGGCGGGAGGCCCTAGGGGGCAGC
The DNA here is from genome assembly GCF_000276665.1 of Chinchilla lanigera. Classification (NCBI taxonomy): domain Eukaryota; kingdom Metazoa; phylum Chordata; class Mammalia; order Rodentia; family Chinchillidae; genus Chinchilla; species Chinchilla lanigera. The sequence goes on from NW_004955413.1 coordinate 23,626,445, forward strand.
AGGGACCCAGGACGGGTGCTTGAGAAGCCAGTGTCTGCTATCCCAGGAGCCCTCAGCAGTGGGGCTGTGGCCACCTAGGTACAGGAGCCAGGTGATTCCAGATGCATGAGTGCAGCAGCGGGACCTGCCTGGTTCCCTCTCCAGAGTGACTTCACACATGCACATTTGCACGCTCACTCAAACACATGCACACACTCAGGTGCAAACTCACTTGAGCAGGAGTGGGCCCCATGGCATTGGTGCTGGGCTCTGGAGAGGACAGGGACAAGACTGGGATTCCCATCCACCTGCTCATAGCTGGGCCATCCTGGCCAGCACCTCAGGCATCCCTCAGAGCCACCACTGCGCACTGGACCTGGGGCAGGAAGCTGGAGCCAGGGGTGGCGTGATCTCTACAACCCCAGGAGGGACCCTACTCTCCCAGCATTGAGTCCTAGGCCGGAAGAGGGCTGCGGATGCACCCAGTCTGGCCTCAACCAGCCCTCATAGAGGAAGCCCTGCTGCCAAGGCTTGCCTGGTTATCCTTACTGCTGGGGATCTCACTCCCTGGAGATCTGAGGGAAGAAGTGAAAGGAGACGTTCTCCAAATCGAGACTACCCGGGAAAGACATGGCCCCTGCCTCCTGAAGCTTAAGCAGGTGGGGCTGCGGGAGGGGAAGCCACAGAGCTGTGCAGGGGTTCCCAGGTCACTGCCAGGCGGGCCTACACTCACGGCCAGGCCCACACTGGGAACTCAAGGGAACTGAGGACTTGTCGGTGCTCCCAGAGCAGCACCCACAACTGTTTTCTCCGCATTTGCCAGGGGAGGAAAGTCAAGCACACAAAGGTCCTGGAACTTCCTTAGCTCACACAGTCAGGAAAGGGAGACCCCAGGCAGACTGGCCTACTCAGCAAAAGCCACTACTGTTGTGCCCCCTGCCCTGCCTTGCCATGCTCCCACCCACCCTACCCTGCCCGCCAGCCACACGCTCCTACCTGGAAGTCCCCTCCGTGCTCGGAGTTTAGCTGGGAGAAGAACTCTGAGGGGTCTGGGATGTGACACTTCAGGACTTTCTTCAGCCTGTGCAGGAGGGCAGGGGCAGCGTGTGAGCCAGGGAGGAGATGTCCTGTCAGCCCCACGCTGAGGGCTGGGCACAGAGCCAAGCGTAATGCCAGCTACTCAGAATGCTGAGGCAGGAAGATTGCAAGTGTAAGGCCTGTCTGGGCAAGTTAGCGAGACACTATCTCAAAAATACAAAATAATAACAAGAATAGCCAGCCAAGAAGGTGCCTGTTCTCTAACCCTGATGAGGAGAAAGATGAAGTGTGTGATATTCTGTGGAGACACAGAGTGGAGAGCTACTCAAGAGAAGGAGGTAGGAGGTGGGCAGGGGAGACCATGCAGGCCAGAGTGGTGAGGGCTACAGATGGCTGGAGCGGAGTGAGCCATGAGGAGGAAGGTAGAGGAGGAACCTCCCAGTTCGAGGCCGCCATGGAAGGAAGTTCAGGTTGTGCACTGCCCCAGGGCATCTGACTTGGAGGGAAACAAGGAGTTGGGGCTGAATCCCAGCCCACCTTCGGCTTTGCCAAGCTGAATGCCCAGAGCCAATATGCCCCTTCCTGGAAAAAATTCACCTTTTCCTAATCGGCACAAACATTTCAAATAGTGGAGGAGGGTCAGTGTACCCCAGTGGGAGTGGATTGAAGGACAGCGAGGAGGAGGGGGTGAGGGCAGTAGACTTCCGTGGGCAGCAGGTGAGGTGACCTCTTCCTGCCTGGGCAAAAGGCTGGTGGGCTTCGGGGAGGCGGAGGGGGATTCTCTTACCAAGGCCCGAGGCAATTGCCGCTGACCAAGAGGAACACAGAGATGATGACGCCGCAGACCAGCCCAAGGCCCAGGGCAGGGCCAAGGACCCAAGCGAGGGGCGGGGACTCCTTCCTCGGGGCTGCAAGGGGAGGGGAGAAGCAAGGAGAGGGTCTGAGAGACGCCCATCAACCGGCTCCCCCTCTGCCTGGTGCCACGGCCTGCCATCTGCCCATAACTTGCCTCAGGGCCTGTGCTGGGGACTGGGGCAGGGCCCTGCTGAAGCCCACCCTCTCCAGGAGGCCAGATGTGATACTTAAGGGAAAGGATGCCACGTAGCCAGGCACAAGGGTGGCACACGCCTGTAATCCCAGCCCTCTTGGGAGGCTGAGGCAGGCAAACTGAAGGTTTGGCTTGAGCCTGGGGGACTTAGCAACTTAGAGGAAACTTGATTCAAAATAAAACAGGGCTGGGGATGTAGTTCAGTCCAAAGGCTCTGGGTTCAATTCCCAGGACTTCGAAAAAGAAGAGGTAGAAGAGAGGAGCGGAGGGGAGGGGCAGATGCAGAAGCAGAAACTGACATTCCAGGAGCAGCTGGCTCCGCATGGGGCCCCCACAGCCCAGACTCTGCTCCCCAGCTTGCCCTGCGCACCACAGGGAGGACTCCGCAGGTGACAGGTGAGGGGTCTCTGCACTCTGGCAGGCCTGGCTATGACCCACCCTTGACCCCGCGCCCCTCTGGGATGTAGGGTATGTGGGAAGGGGTGAGGGGAGTGGAATTCTGCACCACCAGCTGCTCCTCTCCCTGCACTGCGGTACCTGCAGGCCTCGTCCTGAAGGCCAGGGCCTGGCTCCAGGGGCTCCACGCGTTGTGCTGGCCTTTCTGGGACCGTGTCCGCACCTGCAGCTCATACTGAGTGTCGGGCACCAGGTTCTCCAGGAAGATCCACTGCTGCCTCTGCTTGAGACTCAACGGGACATTCTCCTGGGTCAGGGACAGGGGCAGGACAGTCACATCAAGAGGTCTCCCTGCCCGCCACCTCCCACACAGCCTCTGCTCTCCCTCACTCCTTCCCTGACCTTCCCACTGCTAGACCAGACTGGCCCCAGGCCGGGCCCAGCACCCTCCTCCAAGCACCCCACACTTGAGCAAACCCCTCTGCAAGTCAACCAGCTGTCCCACCCCATGCCAGCCCCTTCTGGGGTCTCCTCCCCACTAGACACAACAAAGAGGACTGTCCCAAGCCTGATGGCTCCTTTCCCCATACCCACCCCCGCCCACAGCCAAGCTGCTGCCCCAGCCACGCAACTCCCTTATCCTGCCGAGGCCCCTCCACTGTGCCCAGCACAGCCCGTTTCCCATCAGTTGGGTTCCTCCTGTGTGAGCCCTCATCTCACCAGCATCACTTTCCACTTCCTCCTCCTGCCGGCACATAGTAGGTGCTCAGTGAGTAAGTGTGCATGGGCGACTCATGAACTGAGTGATCAAAGCAGTCATCTTCCCCCAGGGACACAGGGCACTGGGTTGGTGTTATGGTTTGAGTCTAGGTGTCCCCCCAAAACCTCATGCAGTCATGGGAAGGGCCTTTAGAGTTCTGATTCCTGGTTGTGAGTGCTGCACTGCCCTGGGGCAGATAGTTTGCATATGTAAGGGAGAAGAAGAGGCTGCTTGGCCACTCCTCCCTTTTTGCTCTAGCTGCTTGCTGTGTTCCACCCGACTGTTGCCCTCTGCCATGCGCCACTCTACCTTGGAACCAGCCAAGTATGGATTGACAGCTCCACAAACCATAAGCTAAATAAACCTTTCCTTCCTTAATTTTTGTCATCAGGTATTTTGTCTCAGCAACGAGAGAAAAGTAACCAAGAGAGTTGGAAGTATGGATACGGGGTTTCCCGGGGCCACTGAACTCTCACAAGGAGGCCACTGCTGCCTCGTGCCTTTGGGAGTCTGGCCCTGGGATCAGCCTGAAATCGGCCTCCAGCAGTGTGCCCAGGCTTTGAGAGCGGTGTCCAGCAGGACTGGAGGAGCAGCCAGGGTGGCTCCACTACCCACTGACTGCCAGCGCATGGGACCTCACTGAGACGGAGGACGACGCGGACGTGGACACACGCACACAGGACCCGTGGCCCCGGTGAGGACGGGGGAGGGGTGGTGAGGGCCGCCTCACCTCCCAGCTGTGGCCTGGCGACCGTGTCCGAGCCTCAAACTCCAAGTAGGAGTCGATGTAGTGGGAGACCTGGGTGAGGTGCCAGGTGACATTACATCTATTGGTGTCCACATAGGCGAGCTGGAGGGAGGTGGGGGCCACCAGGCGAACTGCAGATAAGAGAGACAAGGGGACAGAGAGCTGAGCGGTCCCTTGGCACCTGCTGTTCCGGTCCCCAGGTCCTTAGGGCCCTTGACCCCCTTCCTCCAGGTCTCTGTCCAGTGCCACCATTCGGAGAAGCCTGCCCTGGTTCCCACATCCGCTCCTGTTGCCTGCTTTAGTTTCCTTTCCAGCCCTAGTTCGGGTGCGCCTGCCCTACCCGCCAGGGAGCCCACTGAGGGCAGGGACTGTGCTTAGTTGACCTAAGTCTCTGTAATGGGAAGACGCTGCTAAAACGCGTAACATAAGTGAAAGTCTCCATGTCAAGCAGTTTCTTTGTCTTGGCTCAAAGACTCCTTCATGACCCCAGGAAACTAAGGTTGAGATAATCAGATACATGAGATCAGGGCAGGGATTTCACCTTCCACCACACCTCTTCCCTAGCCATGGCCCCCAACATCAGGGGAAACGGAGAAGACACTTAGTCATTCAACAAGCATCTGCAGAGTGCCACCTTGCGCAGGCTATGCTGGGTGCTCGGAAAGGAGGTACAGGGGCAGCAGAAACTCTGCCCTTAGGGAGCTCATGGCCCAGGAAAGAGACAGACCTACAATCAGGCAGTGAGAGCAGGACTTAAACTCTACAAGAGGAGGTACAAAAAGCTGGGGGAATCTGGGAGGGCCTCCTAGAGGAGGGGATACTTCACTGTGCCCAGAAGGACAGCAGGCATTTCCCAGTGGAAGGGCCTTCCAGAAAGGGAACCAGCACGTGCAGAGGGGAGGGGCATGGAAGGCAGAAGTAGCCTTTGGTTGAGGGCAGGGAGGATGCTGGAGGGAAGGAGGGGCCACCCGGCTCCTCACTCACGGTACTCAAAGGGCTTGAAGTTCTTGGTCAGCACCATCCGCCACTGTCCACCTTCCCAGCACATCACACGGGCAGTAATGATATCCACAGAGGTCAGCTGCTGAGACTGTGAGAGGAGAGAGGATCGCATGGAGCTGCCAGCAACAGGGTTCAGAATGTAGACACGAGATTGAAGGGACACAAGCAGGATAGGAGCAGCGACAGCAAACATTGTTCATAACAGGACAACATTTTTGGCTGTTAAACCACATAGTATTTGTCACTACTACTCAACTCAGCCATTGTAATGTGAAGTAGCCATAGATGGCGTATGGATGAATAGCAGGGCCACATTTCAATAAAACTTTATTTACAAATACAGGCAGAGGGCCACATTTGACTCATAGACTGTGATAGTTTACTAACCCCTGATTTGACATGGGAAGGAAGCTAGCTCCCCGTCACTAGAGGTATGCAAGCAGTAAGCCCTCAAGGAAACCCCCAAACAAGGTGGAACCTGTACCTGTTTAATAGCTAAATGGGTCCTCTCCCCATCCCCACCCCGCCCATCTTTTCTGGAGGGAAATGGCCAGGTATTGAGTACCTCCTGGAGAGCTGTTGCTCAGCCCCCTGAGCTACTTACAAAGTGTGATTTAAAAATATGGTGTGTATTGAGAAAATTATTACAGTAAAAAATACATTGTCATCAACCCTCCCTCAAAATACTCCTGCTGAACACACTAATCCCAGTGTTATTGCCACTTTCAGAAGCAATTCTGGAAGTCTTCTTTTGTGAGTATCTTTAGTTGCACTGTCCTGGCTGCCTAGATGTGCTGAATCAATTCAAAACTTTGACCTTCCATGGTCATTTTGATTTTAAAGAAGAGCAAGAAGTCACATACTGCCAGATCTGGTGAATGAGGTAGATGAAGACACACCGTAATGTTTCTATTTGACAGAAATTGCCATTAACATTTTTTAATCAATTCAGGACATAGAAGGAGCCAAAAAAAGACACTCATGGAAGAGAATGTCCAGAACTGCTTCAGAAAGTGGCAAGAATAATAGGATAAGTACATTCGAAGGGAAGGGGAATGTTCTGGGAGAGATTCATAGCAAGGTGTCTTTCACTGTGGTTAGTTTTTAAATTTAAAAATTTATCACATTTTTGATCACCTCTTGTCCTTCACAGATAGCACCAGGGTCCCTCCCCACAATGTGGTGAGGAGACTTGCCCTAGACCACTCAACTGGTCAGCAGGAAGCCCAGGCCATGCATAAGCCTCTGCACCCTTAGCCCACAGAGTGACCACAGCTATGAGAAAGGCCATCTTCCTGCCCAGTGCTGCCGAGTGAGGGTCTCCCAGCCCTGCGGGCCACACAACGTAGCCCAGGAGGAAGCTCAGGACAGGCCCTCTGGGACCCGTGCTCGGGCCAGCCCAGCTGGTGGTTTGGGGTTTAAGCCTCCAGACTCAGCCTGTTGAACTCTCTGAGCAGATGGTGGCCCTGATCATCAGCGCCCTCTCAGCTGGTCAGCCCTGCACCCCAGGACCTCTCCCTCACCTTCTTACAGTAGTTGTGGGAGCCCAGCTTCCCTGGATAATAATCACATGACCATTGTCACAAAGATGGTGCCAGTAATGAGCTCCCAAGAGTATTCGCTCTCTGCCAGGCACTCGCCCAAGCACTTCACAGATTGTCCCATTTAATTCCCTCAGTGCCCTCTGAGACAGGCACTATGGTTGCTCCCATCCTGCAGGTGAGACTGACCCACAGAGAGGCTTAGGGACTTGCCTAAGGTCACACAGCTAGGAGCTGCTGGAGCCAGGTCATCTGCCGGACTCCCTCAAGGGGACATAGTGTCTGGTTCCTGCCACACTGCCACTCCAGCCCCCCATACATGCAATCTGCAAAACCTGATGATGGCTGGAAAACGGCGTGGGGGGCCCCAGTGCCCACCAGTGCCCAGGAGGGAGAGCAGGGAAGGAGCAGCAGGGCAGCGTCCTCACACTGTCACCCAGGGCCCCTCTTCCAGGCCACTGGCTCCTCCCCGGGGACCCCTGGAGCAACGGGGATGCCTTCGCCCCACTTCCCCCTGGCCAGCAGACTCACAGTCGGAGATCCGAGGACCAGGTTACAGGCCCAAGTCGTTGGGCTCACTGCGAACATGGAGCAGGTCCGGTTCCAGGGCCTGTCAAAGCAAAAGAGCCTGCTTAGAAAGAAAGGGGGACCCCCTTCAACTCACTCCCCACCAGACAGCATCAGGCCAGGTAACGGTCCAGCCCCCACAGCTGTCTGGGGCTCTCTCAAAATCCTACATTATTCAAAAATGGTGGGGAACCCCGCTACCCACCGCGGCACTCCACGCCCGCCTCTGCTGACCATGGCACAGCAGGCTCAGCAGCCCCTTGTCCCCAGATTACCTTTCCCAGCTCTTCCCTCGACAGCAGCTTGCACCCCACCCTGAGTCCAGGAGCCTAAGCAGCTGACTGAGCAACTCTCTCAGCCAATGCCTCAAAGAGTATATGAGTCCTGGGAACCCGCAGCTCAGTGAGCACAGACGTCATGGAGGCTGATAGTACGATCTGGTGGCCTTGAGATCGCATGGTCCCAATATCCTGCATTTCCCTTGGGCTGCACTCACCGCTTGTCTGACCGGGCGCGGATGTGGCAGGATGTGTTCTGCACACCCTTCTCCTGGCTCCACAGGCAGGAGATGTTGGCTTGAGAGTTGTAGAAGCATTCGAGCTGGGAAGACTCTATGGGCAGGACGGGCGTGAGTGGCTGGCTGCTTGGTGCCTGCGGCCTCCGGGTACAGCCGTCACCCAGCTCCTGGTGTCCTGCGCCTACGCCTCCCCCCTGCCTCCTGCTGCTGCCGCTCCTGGACCTTCTGCCAAGAAGCAGCGGTCTGGAGGGGCTCCAGCAGGCCCTGGCCCCTCTGCTAGGGAAATCACAGCTGCCCAGATGCCAGGGTCCTCACCGTTCACTGTTGCAGACACCGGAGGGGCTGTCAGGGGCAGGAGGAGGACCAGCAGGGGCAGACACCAGGACAGAGCTGGGCCCGCCATCACATGCACAGAGCCGAGCTGAGGGGGGAAGGCCTAGGGGGGCAAAGCGAAGTGAGCGCCTGTACCCCAGGCCCGCTGCCCCCCTCACAGCTCTGCCCCGCACCAGGCCTGCACGGCCCGGCCCTTGGCACCTTCGGCTGCCACTGCCCACAGCTGCTCGTGCCCTTCCTTCAAGTCTCTGCTCAGGTGTCCCGTGCGACAAGAGGAAGAGGGGACACTGGCGCCCAGCACCAGCCTCCGCGTATGGGTTTCTCGGCACAATCTCCACGATACCCACAGTCATTTTGATCACTGGGATGGCTGCTGAGTGGCTACAGGGCGGGCACGTGCACACCTGGATGTGCTGGGCCAGGGGACGAGCCAGGACCCACAGGACCAGACGAGACAGGGTGAGGCTGATGGCGCTGCTCAGAATGGCGCACAATTTAAAGGGGACAAATTGTTTCTGGGATTTTGCATTGAATATTTTCTTGCTGTGCTTGATCCCATGGAATGGAAATTGAAGCAACACATGGGGGAAACCTTCACTGTATTCATTCATTTTCTAGCTTTACACACACACACACACACGCACACGCACACACACACAGATGCACATGGGAGTCATGCAAACCTGTGCGGACAGAGATCTAGGGTGCCCAGTTCCTAAACCAGGCCCTGGCACACAGGGCAGCCACAAAGGGGAAAAGCAGATTATCAAAGGAACAAACGTGGAGCCATGACAGCACAAGCCAGCCCATGGGGGTTCCAGAGCTTCCCCCCAGCCCCGGCCTGTCCCCTGCCGCTGCCCTTCACTCTGTGTCCAAAGGAGTTGACGAATCTGTGAGAAGGCAGCAAAATGTGTTGGTAGCAAGAGAAGCCACTGGCTGGGCTGGGGCGAGCCCTCAGGGCCAAGGTGGACATTACACTAGATTCAGGCACCAGCAAGGGTGTTTCTGAAGGTCTCTGTCCTCCCCGAGCGCAGCTGCCTGGGAAGAAAGCGTGTTCTGTGCACCTGGGCTTAGGGTATGGCTGGCTGCTCCCTAGAATCCTGCCCCATCGGCCCTGTACCTCCAAAACGGAGCCTGGGTTGGAGGTCCCCTCCCTGCCAAGGGCCAAGCCGCCCAGCTAGGGGCAAGGAAGGGTGGAGGCCCCGCCGTACCCCAGGCCAGACGCTCCCAGGGAATATGGGCACCTCTTCTCCACAGATGGGCTATGTGTAATGTGGCACCTAAAATTCAGCTTGAAAAGAGCTGAAAGTGCATTAGGCAAAGAGAGACACAGAGCTATTTCACTCTAGAAAAGGAAATCATGACAATGCCATGATCACAGTGCCTCGCTCCTCGCAGACGCTGTCCAAACACTGAGTGTGTACAGATTCATTCATAATGTCTATGCATTAGAAGGTAGCTCTTTGGTCCTGCTCACTTTGCAGATGGGGAAACTGAGGCTCAGAGGGATACCTGTCTACACACTTGCTCCCCTGCCTGCCTAAAAGCACCTGTAGGTGGCTAAGGAGCCCCCAGGTTCTCCCTAGAGAAGGACAAATAAGACACCCCAGAAAAAGACTCAGAAGGTGTCCCTGCATATCCAGGAAACACTGGCCGGCCAGTATTTTTTCTTTTTCTCTGTACTGGGATTGAACCCAAGGCCTTCACCTTGAGCTACATCCTCAGCTCATTAAAAAACATTTTTTTTTTTTTTTGAGACGGTGTCTCTTTAAGTCACTAAGTTGCCCAGGTTGGAGTCAAACTCATGACCCTCCTGGCTCAGCCGCCCAGAGTGCTGGGATTACAGGCATGCACCATCACTCCCGGCCTGAGCCAGAGCTTCTGTGAGCATCACCCCAGGCAAGCGTCCCCGACACCCTAGCTCCCAGATCTGCTCCCTGGAGCATCTGCTACCCAGCCCCAGTGCCGGAGTCCCTCGGCCGCCACCCTCAGTGACCATAGCATCCTCCAGCCTGTCAGGGACTGTCAGGGACTGTCAGGGACATTCTAGCCACAGGATGGGAACTCCACACAGGGAAAGCTCAGGATGTGACCTGTGGCCATGGAAATGCTCAGAGAGGCGAGACTGTCACCACGCATGTCCTGCAGGGTCCCAGTTCCCACAGAATGAGGACGATGAGCACAAGGTCATTAGGGAGATAAAGGGACACGCAGGAACCTGGGTCAGAGCAGACAGAAAGGACAGCGGGGAGATGGGTGGGGGCTGAGGGACAGGGGACAGGGGCCTAAGTCTGAGGGCCAAGATGGAGGTGGAGCAGGTGGGGTGGAGTAGGTGCTGAGGAGTGTCCCTCGACCCCCTGGGTCCCTCATCCCCCTGTGTCCCTTGTCCCCCCGTGACCCTTGTCGCCCTTGCTCTTTGGGCCTAAGATCCTCCCAATTCCCTTACGCTGGGCACTGGCTTCTCCCCAGTGAGACCCCTCTCCCTCCCCACCTCTTACCCCCACTGGCTCCAGCCTCACCACCCCAGGGTCAGGGGGCCAAGACCACCGAGTCCAGCCCAGCTCTCCCCCCCTCTGCCTCTCGGGTCTGTTGTCCCAGTGCAGTCTCGAGCCCTCCCCACACACAGCCTGCCAGGAAGCCCCCAGGGCAGCATGGCCCAGTGACAGCCCGCCCACTTCATCTTCTCCACCCTCCCGGGCAGGCAGCATCCCTCCAGCCTGGACTGTGCAGTGGCGTCTGCTGCAGAGGCCACAGCTCGAGCCTTCAGCTGCATTTCCCAAAGCTCCCTGCAGCCGGCAAGGTGCCCAGAAACCAGCAACGGCCCTGCCGAAGCCACGGCTCAAATGCAGCCCTTCAGCTTGGCCCTCGTGGAGCAAGCGCACACGCGCGTGCACGCACACAGGCTCTCCCTCACACGCATCACATCTTCCTACCTGCACAGGCCAGAGGCTCTGGATTAAGCCTCTAAATGCCCTTCCAGGGTACGTCATTGCCCCACAAGCCCTCTAGGTCCTGTTGTCCTTCAAGGCCATTTTAAATGCTACCGCTCTCCTTCAGCGAGGCCGGCCTCCCGGATCTCACCAGTGGCAGGCAAGGACATCCTGATCTGACCCCTGTCCTCCTCTAGAGGGGCAGCAGCTGGGATGGCCGGGCAGTGCATTCACTCCTCAGACTGCAGAGCCTGGCCCACAGTGGGTGTTCAATAACTGCAGATGAATGAATGGATGGATGGATGGATGAATGGAAGAATGGATGAATGAGTGAATAACCTCAGAAGTCTCCAGTACTACAAAAAAAGCAGGGATAGGTCACTTCAGTGACTGTACCCTGCTGCCCCCGTTCATCGCCCCAAAACTGTCCAGTGAGCGCTTACTGTTCACCACTGCACACGAGACTCCAAAAACATGAAACAAGGAAACTGAGGCATGGAGGTGAGGCCTGCGCCCAAGGTCACATGGCTGATAAGAGGCAGACCTGCTTTCCCCCCGGGGGCACAGCCAGAGCCCAGGCAGGAGGCCTCGCCCCACAGGTACCCCTTCCACTGTGACACAGTGAACTGTGACTGTGCTCGCCATGGGTGCCAGGGCCTGCTGTGTGCCAGCCCCTGTGACAAGCGCCTCACAGCAGTGTCTTTCGTGTTCTTTCAACCCCAAGCACAGACAGGAGAGTGGTCCTTAACCTCCTCGGGGACACGCTGAGCTGTGTCCAGCCAAGGCTCCTCCATAAGGCCTCCTCTCCTGCTGTCGCACCTGCCCCGGCCCCACCTCCAGACACTGGCCCCACGGTTAAGGCCAGCAGCCTTTGGCCCTGGGGGTTGGGTCCCAGCCCACTGGTCCCCCAAAGGATGAGCTCTCCGGAGCAGGGCCCACTTGCCTGTCTTTGAATCCCCCAACAGACAGGGCCCCAGGTTGGGACCCTGAAGAATATAAAACCTAACAAAGGGTGTACTTCTTACAAGCCCCTCCCCTTTCACGGCTAATCATGCCAACCTTGCTCTGGGGATGGGTACTGTGTGTCCTTGGTAATGGGTTACCCAGGACAGGCCCAGCCACCAGGATGACTTTGTGCCTAGGAATGACTTGGGACACAACGCCAGAGGAGCAAAGGGCAGGAGGGCAAGGGTGCAAGATCACAGGAAGGCCAGGGTCAAACCACAGGCTCAGCAAAGAGGCGCAAAGTAGACAGAGAGCATGGTGGAGTCTGTCCCTGCCGCCCCTGTCAGAGGGGTGCACGGCTACACGCCCAGGGGGCGAGGGCAAGGTGAGCGGAGGGCGCAGGTGCCAGAGGGGTCAGGCCGGGGGGCTCCTCACAGCCACAGAGGCTGCATCCTCATGCTCAAGGGGGAAGCTCTGAGTCTCAGGGAGGTTTGGGAACGTGCCCAAAATCACCCCGGGAGAGGCCAGCCTCGGGGGACACTAAATAGAGATCGGGATCTCTGTGCTTCCAGCACTCTGCCCCCGGTGTTGCCCCCACACACGTGTGCCAGGCAGGTTGGCACGGCCACAAGCCCACTCACAGCCACTGACTCATTACGTCCCCACCACAAGCCTCGAGGTGGGGCTCGTCACCCCTTATCACCAGTGTCAGAGCTGGAGCTCAGAGCTGCTCAAACACCACCTAATTTCCAGCAAGATGACGACGATGGCCAGAAAGACTAGCTGTGCTCGGATGACTAACACCCACTCTCCAGCCCCAGCCCGGCCCCGGCCCTTGGGAGATGTCACAGTGTGTAATCCTCCCAGCCGCCCTGGGAGCCAGATTTAGTGCTACTCCTCTGTCCAGATGGGGAGACCGAGGCACAGGCCAGCCTCTTGCCCAGGGGCAGCCTAAAGCCCTGCTGGCCTGTGGGGTGTGTGGTGGGCTGGGGCAGGATGGTAAAGCAGGAGCTCGGTCACTGGGGGCGCTTCGTGTGGCCTCCGAACTCAGAGCTCCATCTCCGTTTGGCCTCTCTGACCAGCCCATCACGTACACACAAGCATAAGCACATTTACACGTACACACGCGCACACGCACACACTGAGTGCACCCTTCTCGCCGCTGAGCTCCAGCCGCATCTCTCGGCAGTGTGTGGGATCCTGGCTGTGGGGGGCAGAGTGGGGATGCTGACAGCACCACTCCTCCCCGAGCCACCCTCAGCACCCTGAGGTGCTACAAACACAGCTCAGCCTCCCTGGTCCCTGGATGTGCTGCTGTCCTCGTCACACAGCCAAGCAAGGGACAAATTCCAGCCAGAGCCCAGGGCACCAGAGACAGGCCTGGTCGCAGGGGTCCCCTCTCTCCTCCCTCACCCACAGCTTCTTGGGGAGCAGTGTGCACAGAGCGCACATCTGGGCCCCTCTCCACGGAGGTTGGTAGGGGGCCCCATCTCCCTCTCCTCACCTCCTGGGGCCTCTCTTGCCCCCAATCCAGCCACCCACCTCCCTCTCCGCCCTTCTGGGTTGGGGGCCCCAAAGTACAGGGCCCACCCCGGAGCAGCTCCGAGTCCCCCAGGGGTCAGGGCAGGAGGGTGGCCTGGCCCAGGCAAGCAGCTTCTTCTCAGGGGCACCCATCCCCAGGGATTCTGGGGAGGCTGGGGATCGGAGTTGAGGCAGGAACCCCTGGGGAACATCTTCCCAGTAACCACTGCTCCCAGAGGACAGGGCAGGGCAGGGCAGGGCAGTGCGGGGCAGGGCAGGGACATCACCTGGCTGAGACATGAGGCTGTGGCAGTGTTCTCCCTGCTTCTGGGACCTCGGCCATCTCGGGCTCCTGCAGCCCGGGTAGCAGAGAGACAACTGTGGGGCCGGCAAAAACTGCAACCCAGGGCCGGCCCACTTCCTGTGCAGAGCGTGGAGGGACGGGCGTCGGGAGGCGGGGAACAAGGACAGTGAGAAAGCCCGAAACTCCTCAAGCACCTAAGTGATAAGATCTCCCTCCCACGCGGGGGCGGCCGCTCACTGGGCTGCGCAGCAGTGCACGCCCTCACACACGCGCACGTACTCACACGCGTGCACGCTCACAGAGGCCAGGCTGCACACCAGAGCCCAGGGGCCCAGCCCTCTGTGCGCCCTCATCTCATACAGGCCACGAAGCCTCACCCGACATCTGGTTGCACGCACAGTCCCACCAGGCCTCACACAAACATACCCCTCTAAGTGTCGCTAGGGCTCCCCACATCATCCCGGCCTATGACACAGTTATCACTCAGAGGTGCCCCTTTTCACCCGGTCTTCCAGGAAGCCCCTCACTCAGTTTACCATTCAGAGCCAATTGGTGATTAGGGCTTGGTGAGCAATTTGATGACCCCTTACTCATCATTTTAAGTCTCTCTTTTTCTGTCAAGTCATGGTTCCTATTCCTTTTCTTATTTTTTATTGGGTTTTATTTTGAGGTACTGAGGATTGAACCCAGGGCCATCACACTGAGCTACAACTCCAGCCTTTTTTATTTTTTATCTTGAGACAGGCTCTCACTGAGTTGCTAAGTTGTCCAGGCTGGGCTGAAACTTGTGATCCTCCTGCCTCATCCCCTCAGAGTGCTGGGATTACAGATGTGCACCACTATACCTGGCTCTTTTCCTCTTTGGCTTTTCTATTTTAATGATGAGTATTTACAGAGTTCTCCTTAAAAAATGCACAACTAGGGGCTGGGGATTTAGCTCAGCGGCAAAAAGCGCCTGCCTGGCAAGCGCAAGGTAGTGAGTTCGGTTCCCGGTACCGGAGAAAAACCAAAAAAAAAATGCACAACTATTTCTGCACAGCGTCACGGGCTCATGGAGTGACTCCACCCCCAGGGTTCGGCTCTCCCTCTCCCCGACTTCAGTGGTCCTGCTTCAGAGGGTTTATGGAAAGCTGCTGCCTCCTCTGAGGGCTGGTAGGACAGCTTCCCAGAGCCTCCCATCTGCACAGATGTGAGCAAGTGAGACCCCCAGAGGATCCAGCCCAGCTCCCTCCTGCGAATCCCAGAACAGAGGTGGGGCTGGAGACGCATAGAGCAGGGTGAGGAGCCGAGGTCCAGGCTGCTCAGTAGCTGGGTGACCTTGGGTGACCTTGGTATCTCTGTGCTTCAGTTGCCGCCTGTAAAACGAGGACTGGCAGTTCCTGCCCGGAGTACCGAGAAGACTAAACCACAGTGTGTGTAATGCACCTAACGTGGCCGCACACAGGTTTGCAGTCAAGGCCAGTGCCCCCCAGAAAAGTTCATGTGTTGGAAACAGAGTTCCCAAATTCACACGTTGATGGCATCTGGAGGTGAAGTATTTGGGGGGCCATTAGGATTAAATGAGATCTTGAGGGTGGGGCCCCCATCAAGGCATTAGTGGCCTTTTAAGAAGAGAAAGAGACAAAGACCTGAGCAGGCACACTTGCTCCATCTTGCCATGTAGCGGCCTCCACAAGTGATGGTGCAGCAGAAAGGTTTCACCAGGGACCAGCATCATGCTCTCAGACTCCCAGTATCCAGAACCATATGCAAAATAAACCTCTGCTCTCTATAAATCACCCAGTCCATGGCATTCAGTTACAGTAACAGGAAAGGCACTGAGACTCCCTCTACCCCTTCCCTTCTCTCTTGGAAGGTTTTTCAGCTACAGGAGAGGGTAATAAACACAACCACCACCACAGGAGAATAACAGTCACCATTTATTCAGCCGAGGACATTTCTGGAACCTCCACAAGCCCGGTTTGCAGGTTCCCCCAGGGAGGAGGCCAGGAGAGGTGTAGGAAGGTGGATTTGTGCTGTAGATCCTTTTGCACACTCAAACTTATTTCCTCTTTCCCAGATAAATGAATTCAATTAAAAGATTCAGAAGTAACTGTAAAGAAAAATCACAACCTCAGGCAACACCAGGAGTCACAGATCCCACTTGAGACAAGCACAGCCTTGTCCAAGAAGTGACATCGGCCTGCCTGGTGGGTACAGTCCAGGACCCTTCCTCCTCTTTTCTTTCTTATTTCATTCATTCAGTAAACACTTCCAGAGCATCCAAGATGCTCAAAGGCCAGGTCAGGCACAGAGGAGGTGGGTGAGCCCTGGATCCCTGGGACATATGACATCAGGGTGGCTTCACCTGTCAAGGCTCCTGGAACAAAATGGGAGATGGAGCGGGGACGGAAAACCCCTCAGTGTACCCACCCCAGGGCAAGGCTCCTGCTATCCCAAAGGCCAGCCCAGACAACCTCAGGTGGTAAAGAAAGGGGGTCTAGGCCCAGCCAGGAGAGAGGAAACTTCCTCACAACCTTGGTGCCTTCTTCAGGAGTGTCAGGGCTATGGGAGATGTCAGAGGATGGGTCCCCCTGAAGGATGGGTGTTCCCCACCTCCCGACAATCCACCCTTAACTGTGATGTGAGAGATCAGCTTCATCTGTGTCAGATCTCTGGGATGTGGGGCCACTTGTCTGGGCAATCAGCAGTGGTATCCTGACTGTACAGCCAAGCCAGGTGTCTGCCTGGTCCTAACACCAGGTAAGGAAGGGAGAGTTGCAGGTGGGATGCAGGTGGGGCCCAGCGGTCTGGGAGCTGCTTGGGTGCAGGTACACAGAAATGCACCAGCCCTCTTCAGCACCTCGTGGTCAAAGCTGTGTGGTCTCCCACCAGCCAGGACCCCTGGAGCCTCCTCCTGCTCTCCACTCCTGAATTTCCAGCCAGGATGACTGTCGCTGACTACTGCAAATTCTTAGCCACCCATAGGACAGAATTTAAACATGGGCTGATGGTTCAGCCTGCTGACAACTGTCACTTTGGTCTGCCTCTTCTTCAGGGCCCTCCAAAGGGAGCGTCCCCCATGTGCTTCCACAATCTTGCCAGTCAGCTGAGAGTTCCTGGTCAATTCACATAGAAATCACAAACTGGCAAAGTGTAGCTCTTTTATTGTTAACAGCTCTGAGCTTTGAATGCCAGCAGCGATGAGCTCTTAGTGCTAGTGCCCCATACCCTTGTCACTCAGAGCCACCAGCTACTGCGGGCTTCAGGAACTCCGGCCACCAGAGATGGCAACTCCTGACAGTTCTGATTCTCTCCAGCATCTTCTTCTGCCAGCGCTTCCAGTGTTACCAGCCCTGGCTGGTGGCAGCTTTCGGCTTCAGAGGCCTTTGGTGTTACCAGCTCTTAGCGTACCCACTCAGGCTGCTCGACTCCAGATGGAAATCACAAGTGGGCAAAAATACGCTGCCTAGAAGCGGCTTTTTAGCTGTATAATGCAGCATAAGGGAGAACAGCGCATGGGCTGACCCTGCAAAGGGTATGGAAAGGTCGCTCATAAAGGCAAAAGCTGGGCTTGTGCAAGTACAGGGTCACACTTCCTATTTGGTCACCAATCGGTGACCCTTCTTGGACCTGACTGAGGAGGGAAGCAGAGGGGTAGGAGCACCCCAAGATCTGGGCTTGGTCTGTGACCGAAGCCACTGCAGGCAAAACAAGAATCTCCCAGAGCAGCTGCATGGCATCTGTGGCAGCTGGGTGGCTGGGTGGCGTCTGGGGCACAAAAGAAAATGGACTCCTGTCTCACAATCTTCCCAACCTCCAACCGTTCACCCCTTCCTGCCGTGTGCAGCACCCTCACCCTCACACACACACACGAGCAACGTGTCCCAATCCCCAAGTGTGAAAGTGTCTCCCAACGTCACCCACACGTAGCATGTCACCCTGCTGGTCACCAAGCCCACCTGCTCCTGCGGCCCCTCTCGTGGGCAGCATGCTGAGGTTCCTGGGCCATCCAGCCGGGAGGCAGGGGAGCTGGGTAGACCCCACGTCTCTCCCAGAGGACACTGAGGCACCATGACAAGGAATCCAGAAGCTCCCAATGGCAGGGGCCTGACAGCCCACCGGGCCTCCCGGCCCCAGACCCCTCCCCACACAGCCGCACCTCCCCACACCACTGCACCCTCCCCTCCCCGGTGTGTCCTCACGGGGCCCATCGTGAACAGTCTGCCCCACAGCCCACTCGCCACAGCACCCAAGGACCCTGCTTTCACAGGGCCATGGGGTACATGCATACTAGGGTCTTCTGGCCTCAATGTCCCCTCCTTTTTCTTTTTCTTTTTTTGGAGGCAGGGGCTCGCTATGTACTTTGCACTGTCCTTGAACTCACTATGTAACCTAGGCTGTCTTTGAACTTGTGGTGATCCTCCTGCCTCAGTCTTCTGAGTGTAGGATCAGGTATGTGCCACCACACCTGGCTCAGTGTCCCCTCCTGACTGTGACTTTTCCCTGCCAATTACAGGGCAGCCTCCAATGGAGACGAGGCCATCTGGGCCTGTTCCAGCTCTGCCCCCAATGCTCCCATCCCTGTCCCTGTGCCTGGGGTCCTGCTTTCGGCTCCTGGCATTCCCCTCCACTTTTACCTCTGGGAGATGTCAGGGGCTGTGCTCCCTGGATCTTCTGTCCCCCTGTGTCTGTGCCCATGGCCTACACCTGCACTTCATCATCGCAGACCAGGGTCAAACCAGTCCCCACCCCCTTCTCCCCTACAGAAGCGTCCCATTTAAGACTCATCCAGCTGCCTGTGTCAAAAGAGAACAGAAGACCAAAACAGTGTCCTAAAATAAGAGAGGATTCTATTTTTCTTCATTCAAGAGGTCCAGAAGCAGGCAGTCTGGGGCGGGGGCGGCAGCTTTCCAAGGTCAGGATCCTGAGCTAACTCTCTGTTGCTACTGTAATATCCTTGGTATCTTCCTCCTACCTCCTCAGACACCAAGAGAGCTGTTCAAGCACCACCCATCACATCCTCATTCTTGCTGGAAGGTGAAAGGAGGAGTGAAGGGCATACCTCTGCCTCTTAAGGACTCTTCCCTAAAATTGCCCTAGATATTCCTAACATCCCATTGGCTATAACTGGTCACATGGCCAACCTAGCTGCAAAGGAGGCTGGAAGAAGAGGGCATGTGGTTGGGGGAATGGTTTGGGGGGCATCATTACTGCCTCTACCACCACAAAGACTCCAGCATCTCTTAGGCCACCGTCCCCTCTGGGGTCTCACTTCCCTTGCTCAGCCCAGACAGTATTCCTCATCCACCTGACACTGTCACCCACCGCAAATCCTTGTGTCTACCCCTTCCTCCCACTGCTAAAACCTGCTTCTCAAAAGTCACCAGTCCTCAACTGAAGAAAGTCCTGCCCCCACAGCACCAGGCTTCACTGGTGGCCCAGTTTGAGCCTTGGTCCCACATAATTTGGTGTCTGATGCCTTGCCCAGTACCCAGGATTTCAGGAGAGCATGAGGTAAGAGGGGAACTTCAAGGGAGTAGAGCACAACAAGAAAGACCAGTGAGTGGTGAATGGCTCCTGGAGGGTCCGCTGACAGCTACCCTTCCCTGGGAGGCATCCCTTTCCCCGGCCCCCAACCACACGGTAGACCTCTCCTCACCAGCCCCCAGCTCCAGTCCTGAAGATCCATGTTTTCCCATGATCCTCTGCAAGTTCCTGCTTCAGTGGCCCCTGAAGTACCAGCCCCTAAGTGACAGACAGGTCTGAAGCATACCAGTCACTTCTCATCCCTCGCCCTCTAGGGAAGCTGGCTGTTCCACTCTACCCAGGGCTAGGACCAGGACAAAACTGATCACCTTATTTCCAGCCAACTCAGCCCCAGACCAGCTCCAGTCCTCCCCTGACTTCCCACCTGAGCCAGCTCAAATTCACCACCCCCGCTGGTTACTGGTCCCATGTTGTCATAATCTTGTTTATGTGTGGCAATGTATACAACTCATGCAGACCCCTGGAAGATGACCCAGTATACAGATAGGAAAAAATGAAAAGAGGAAGAATCCAAGGCTCTGACTGGGAGATCCTGGAGAGCGTGAGTGCAGTCATGAACCATATAACAACATCTCCATCACATGTGCCTCGGTAGTCCCATAAGATGACATTGCCTAGTGACCTCACTGCCATCTGCATGTGTAGCCATCTGTGTGCACACTATGACGTGAGCACAATCACAAGATTGCCTAGCGATGCATTTCTCAGAACATTTTCAGCAACATATGACTGTGATGCAAATTAAAAACAACACTGGGGTTAATAATAAATTTGAAGTTTGCCACTCAAGCAGGTTTAAAGGGTGAGTCACCACTGGTGGGTGTTTGAAGCGGTCCCACCTCCCTGGAAGGCAACCCAACAGCATCTACCAACACCCCCAGGATGCGGCCCAGCAATTCCATGCCTAACATCCCCTCGCCAGAGACACCATGTGGGAAGTGTGGACCAAGTGACTTGCACAGGGAGTGGCCGTCCTTGGAGCTGGTGATGAGTCCAACACGAAACCTCCGCACGGAGGAATTCAACATGGCTGTGTCAGAACAGGGAGGGGTCCCTAGGTCCCCACCTGATATGTGGCCAGGCAATAAAATCAAAGTTCAAAACAATGCATGCAATTAGTAACACCTCCTCCTGCAAATAAACGCAATTAGAGCCAAATCCCTAATACAAAGTACGTGGCCTTTTGTGGGGGATACAACTCCCCCCAGGACTTCCCAAACACAAGCCCTCCTACCACCCCTGATCATTCCAACGATGCTGTAGAAACCTGAAAGTGTCCCCAAGTCACCAGGCCTTTAGGACTCCCCGGCCACCCTCCTCACGCACTGACAGGGCCTCGGGAGGGAAGCTTTTGGTCCCATCACAATGTGGTCATCGGCAAGGCCAACCCTTAATCCGGGTCTCTTCACTGCTGGGCCTGAACACCATCTGGGGACAGCACCTGCGATGACAGCCCTTTCCTGTGGGAAACAGGTACATGACAAGGTTCTCGGTGCCTACTCTGGTGCTGGGCAGGCTTCCCCGAGATCTGTGATCTTTCTCAGAAGATAAGCTAGGTGTTGTTTGGAGGAAAGAGGGTTTCTGATGTTTGCAAAGTATCTGTGAGAAGTGCCTCTCTGCCTATGGGTTGCCTGTGCTTTTTGTGTGTTTTTATTAAAGAATCGGAAAAAATAAAAATGTACCTATAACAAGATTGTGCCTGGCTGTCACCACTGCCTACAGGATCTGCTGCAGGAAGAGAGAAAATGGGGTCAGAAACAAGTTCCTACTCTGGAACGGTGACCCTTCCCTAGGTGTGGGACCAAGGACCCCAGAGAACAAGGGCCCAGGAGTGCCCAGAGCAGGAAAGACACCTTTGCAGGTAGCAGGCAGCAACGAGGCAGGCAGGGGACCACCAGGCCGACAACATACGTAGACCAACAATCTCCGGTCGGTTCCACACTGTGTCCCGGCACATCAGTCTCCTGCCACCTTGAGATTGTAAATGGGAGGGGGCAGAGGGAAGAGAGGCAGCAGCATTTGGGAAACACAACACAGTGGCATGGAGAGATCTCCCCGGAATGGAAAGGCTGGACTGAGCCAGGAAGGGGAGCTCTGGGCCAGTGTGAACCGCCGAGGCACCAAGCCAAGGACAGGATGTGTGAAAAGCATGCATCTTGACAGCCCTCAGGGAAGCTTGGGTGGTGTGGGGGCCACTTGCCACCATGGCCCTGCCCACTCGTCTGCTGCCCAACACCTCCTCACCCACACAGGGACCTAGACAAGGGAAAAACCAGCTTCTCAGGGCATCACCTGCAGCCTACAGGTTTGTAGCGATACTCCAAGGGTCACCTTAACTGTACTCTAGAGACTTCATTGGCCAAATGGCATTTGGGGACAATCAGCAATGAGCTAAAATGGATCCCCTCATCTCTTGGTGTCCCAGCAGCAAGGACTTCTCTCACGTGCAGCAAGAGCAGCTTGGCCCATTGGGACTGTGTGACAGCCGATCTCGGTGGCTGGCTGGACAGATCACTAGAGAGTGAGGCAGTGACACAGCTCCCTGTAAGGAACAGCAGAAGTGATGGTCTCCTGGTGGCATATAAGAGTCAGTGGGGTGGTGAGAAGGTTGGGCAGAGGGCTAGTGCCACCTAGCAGCACAACGACAAGTGAGGCTTTGGGGACAATGGAAGGAGGAGACCCAGTCTCTGTCACATGAAGGATCTGGGCAGGGACCCCCAGCTTAAATGCCCACAAGTGCCAGGCAAGGAATGCAGTTACATCAGATGAACAGGTATGGATGGACCCTGTAGAGAATCCATCTACAGGACAACTGGTTTTGGAGATGTTGGTTTAACACCAGCAGGAAATTTTGAATTTGAAAGAGAAAATAAAAATTAGAGTTCAAAGAAGTACAAAATCCTCCCACTTCAAATCTTCCTTTTTTTTTTTTTTTTTTTTTTTTCTGAGACAGGGTCTCACTGTGTAGTGCAAGCTAGCCTTGAGTCACTATGTAGCCCAGGCTGGCCTCAAACTCACAGTGATCCTTCTACCTTAGCCTCCCAAGGGCTAGAATACAGGCATGTGCCACCATGCCTGGTGCTCCATTCCAAATCTTGGCCATTAATTCTGACTTAAACACACAAGAGAACTCCACCACCTCATCTGCCACGCTGATGGTTGCTGGCTATTGTGTGAGGAAAGGGCCTTTAGGAGGGACAATGGAGCTGACAGTAGGGCTGACAACAGTATCTCTTTCAGGAATCTTTCTTCTCAGTGGCTGTTCCCCAATATTTTTCTAACATCATGGTCAGGCAGCATCTTTGCAAATCCTTTCCTAAGTGGGAGGTCTTGTGCCCCTAGCAACAAGTCAAAACTTTACTTTCCAGCCTCCCTTGCAGCTAGGTCATGAGCACTGTAACCAAGCAGCCTCCTCCAATCAGAACCCTCAGGTTAGTGGAGTGACCATGTGACCAGGCTTCTCCAATCAGAAACCTCTATCCTAAACCTCAGTCTGGTGGGATGACCATGAATCTGAAATCTCCTTCCTTCCCTCCCTTATTCCCTCTCTCCCTTCTTATCACTTCTAAAACCAATATCTGTATCTCTGCACCTGAGGGTCTTTCCCATGAACCTGTACTACAGAGCCAGCTTCAGATCAAAAGTGCCAAGGAACCCTAAAAAAAAAGTGCCAAGGAAATAATCACCCCACCTGTTCCCAAATATGACACTCTATAATAATGCTCAAGAATTAGTACATAGTGGCGTGTGCCTATAACCTCAGCACTTGGGAGGCTGATGTAGGAGGATTGCTGCAAGTTCAAGGATAGCCTGGGCTACAAAGTGAGTTCAAGGCCAGCCTGAACTGTATAGTGAAATCCTGTCTCAAAAAGACAAAAAGAAGAAAGAAAGAAAGAAAGAAAGAAAGAAAGAAAGAAAGAAAGAAGAGAGAGAAGGAAAGAAAGAAAAAGAAAAAAGAGAGAGAAGGAAAGAAAGAAAAAAGGAAAGAAAGGAGGAAGAGAAAAGAAAAAAGCAATGAAAAGAAAAAGAATTAGTACATGAATACTCCCGCTCCCTCCCATCTTCCTGAGATAATTTCAAGGTGTGTGTTCTTGAGGGCTTCCAGTATCCCTGTGGTTTATTACCTACCTTACTTTCCTTGCATAGACACACCCTTAACTCAGGTTTTGTTACAGTAACAGAGAGATGGCTAACACAGGTTCTTCCAGGAGCACCTGGAGCTCTATCCCAGGCTCATCCTTCAGGATCTTAAAGTCTCCCATGAGGCCTCTGTTGGCCCAGCAATAGGCATGCGAAGGGCAGCCCTTTGCAGCAGGACCCGATCTTGGTAGGGACCACAGCCAAAAGCAATCCAGGCTGAAGCAATAAAGACAGTGAGGCAGGGAGGGGCTAACACCAGATTCTTCTCTCCTATCACAATTTTCCTCAGGACCTAGTCAGGCCCTCTGGCTTCCAGCCTGTTCCCACTACCATCCCAGGCTCCAGGATTTCTTCTTTCCTAAACTCTTTGAGGTGATCCCTTCTCTGTAAATTAGAGATGAATGCTTGCCTTGTCTGTCACATAGGACTGGTTGAGCTTAATTTACATCATTTGATTTAGTCCTCTTAACATCCCATGGGTAAGAATTACTGATAATTTCTCCTTCCCTATGAGAGGAAATTGAGGCACAGTGATGTGGAAAAACCTTCCCAAAGGTTACGTGACTTAGAATTGGTGGAGCTGGGATTCAAACCCACTAAGTACCACTCAGGAGCAAAACACCCGCTAGACGCTGCTGCCACACGGGTATGTCTGTAAGAAAAAACTAGGGGCTGGGAGTGTGGCTCACTGGTAGATCACTTGCCTAGCATCATGAGGCTCTGGTCCAATCCCCACCACTTAAAAAAAAAAAGTAGAAAAGAAGAACGGATGAAAGAAAGATTAGTTTCCATAAAACAGTGAAAACGTTTCCAGGAATTTCAGATCTAAACCTGTTTGGTGGAGTGATTAATGTGACCAACTTCCTCCAATTAGAAGCCTCTCTCCAGACCATGTGACCAGGATCCTCCAATCAGAAGCCTGGCTTCAGGCCATGTGACCAGGGTCCCCCAATCAGAAGTCTTAGCTCCATATATCAGTTTGGAAGAGTGAATATATGACCAGTCTCCTCCAGTCAGAAGCTTGGCTCCAGAGCACTGTTTGGGACAGCATGATGTGGATAAAGGAGATGAGAAGTCCAGGAGGCTGATGAGAGTGCTGTTCCTTTCCAGGCCAATGTAAGCCTGATTCAAGAGTCCTGCTGGAGTTTTCTGATCTTTAGAATATCTTGAATAATTCCTTTTCTAATGACTGGGTTCTGTGGGTCTTCAGCTGGAATTCCTGGCTGACATGGGTACTTCTGCCCAGCACAGGAGTATGTGCCTTTGGCACAGATTGAAGCTTGTGGGTGATGGTGAGGTGGGAACCAGGAGAAGGGCAGCAAACACAGCGTGCCTGCCCTGGGCTTTTGTTTTTGAGGCCCTGGAGTAGGCTCAGAGATGTAACATAGGTGTCATGCCAGTGTGAGTCCTGGGTGACCAGAGCAGTACGATAGGGCTTGAGGAAAAACCCTCCTCTGCCTGGCGTCCCAGCAGGGTAGTGCCCGGAAGAGCAGGAGGCTGACGCTTTGCTCCCAGCTGATGTCTTCCTAGCAGACTGCATGGCTGAATGCCTAACTCCAAAGCCTAGTGAGGCCCTCATGCGCCCAGGGGGCTGACTGGCCTCGAATCTGTCCCGCTGACTGCTTTCTGCTAAGAGTGGCTGGGAAAGAAAGAGACAGACTGCCGAGCTTTCAGAATTGCAGGGGCCCCCTGTGTTTGGTGGGTGGCTGGTTTCACTTTCAGAGTGAGTTAGTGACACCCCATTGTGAATCCTCCACCCCAGAGAGTCACAAAGCCCTTCGGGCTTCTCTGAACCAGGTCAGGTCAGGCACAGGCTGTTTACCAAGTCCTCCTTCCCTGGGAGGCTTGCACCCCGCCCCTCCCCAACTCCTCTACCCTGGACCACTGTGTGAGGCCAAAGGCAGCCTCAGAGGTCAACCCCACCACCACCACCCGCCTGCCCATTTCCCTCCACCTGCTCACACACTGCCCAACAGTCAACCCACCAGCACCCACCGCCCCAGCACCAGGCTAGAAGTTGAGGACACACCTGTCACACTCCCTTGACACTTCGTTTCTGTCCCCACACAGCCCCAGGCCAGAGGCTCCTCCCCACCTCAGGAGCACTGGATGGGAGAGTCCCAGCAGTGCCACCAACTCACTATGCCCGGTCATCCCTGTCTTCATGCTGCAGACCACAGGAACAAGCTGTGGCCCCCTGGAGCCAGGCAGAACTAACTAGAAGGATATAGAGTGTTACAATCTACCAATGTAGGTTTTGGAGGACACTGGAGGCCCAGACCTGAGGTTGGCCAGACCCAAGACTGGCTGCAGAGACCCCTTCGAGACACCAACCTCCATCCATTTCCTGCCCTCACCCACTAGAACTCAGAGTTGTGCTGGCGGAGAGTGGGCCAGATGCCCACCCCTAGCTGGAACGGGAGGACTTGGATTAACAGCTCACTGGAGATGTCACCAAATGCTGGAAAGGAAATCCCGAGATTCCAGAAACAAGACAATGCTGAGCATGCAGAACCCCAGGCACCAGCCTCCCTGATTCATCTTGGCCACCCCAGCCTTAATTGGACAGACTGATCGAACAGTCCCAATGCTTTTCCAGGAAAGGCATCCTCTGATTAGCATGGACACTCTGGACACTGGACACTCTGCCCCCTTCAGGGAGCTGGGACTGCTCTAAATCCTCAGAAAGGGTGCCTGGCATAAGATGCTTTGTGCCTCTACTCTGAACTCCCACCCCCATCGAGGAGGAAGCCAAGCAGGGTCACTTTTACCCCACATGTGGGGCTTGAGCCTGTGACTTTGATCGTAGGTGCCTCCCAGAGCTCAGGAGCTAACTTGAAGATGGCTGAAGATGACAGGTCCCACCCAGGCTTTGTCACCTCACTGGGCAAGGCCAGCAGGTCACGGAGGCCAGCTCATTCCTCAGTACTGGGACGGCTCTAACCCTAACCCTAAGTGACCCCAGGCCAGAGCTCAGGCAGCCTCGGGTGGCACCAAGCAGGAGCCCAGCCGTGCTTGTCACTCAAGTGCTTTCCTCAGGCTGCCACATGGGATCCCTCGCAGCAACCCTGAGACCAGCACCCACGTCACAGGCCCAGGCAGAGGTGACACACCGTCTGCCACCCAGCATCCCTCCACCTCGTCTCATGAACCCCTGGAAGAGCCAGTTGCAAAAGCTAGCTGCAGAGACCCCTTGGAGACACCAACCTCCATCCACTCATCCTGGCCTCCTCTCCCCGCTGCACCCTGGCCCCCTCTCCTCCCCAGGCCAGCCCTGGCCAGTGCACCAGTGCACCAGGAGCTGGAGGAGGGGAGAGTGAGGGAGGGGTTGTGGGGCGCTCTGATCCGGAGGATGTGGCCGATGGCTTCGGGCCTGTGGTTCCAGGGTGCTGCTGGCACCTGGCTGAAGTCACCTGCACCTTTCCTGCAGGAAGCAGGGGGCGGCAGGAGCAAGGGGGCAGAGAGGTGGTGGGGGTGGAGAAGCTGTGAGGTGTGTGGTTTGGCTGTGAAGCACACCCCGCAGTGAGCACGGTCACTCAGAGTGGGCCCTCTTCCTGTTTCTCTCTGCTCTCTCCTGCTGTCCCCAACACCTGCCCCGCTTCAGGGTCCAGGGTACAGACCATGGAGGAGCTCGGAGCAACCACCCTGATGACACTGGAGGCTTTAACTTTGCTGAGCTGAGCACCACAAGGGATGCAGCAGGCAGAATGCTCACAGGGCAGAATATTCTAGAAGCCGCAGAGGGTGCCAGGCAGCCGCAGCTAACATTTCCAGCTCTTCCTGTGTGCCAGGCCCTGTTGTCAGCATTTTCCACTTATTCCCAGCTATGCCAGGCAGGGTTCAATCTCCAGGAGCGTCGGGGTCCCCAGAGTTGTCAGAAATGCAAAGTCTCAGGCCCACCCAGACCTACATTTTAACACCATCTCCCAGAGAGCTGTGCGCACATGGAGATTTAGTCAGCTGTGTACTAACCCACTCACTCCTGACCTCAGTCATTCCAGACAGGGATTCTTGCACTGCTTTATAACTGAGGCAACTGAGGCAAGGGGAGATTAAATCACTTGCCCAAAGCTACACAGGTGGAAATGTCAGGGCTGAGATTTTAACCCAGATTATCTGGCTCAGCAGCACATGCCTCTGTCTGCCTGGCCGCTGCTGCCTTTGGAAGAAGAGAACCCCGGGGTGTTCAAGGGGCCACTGGCTGCATCTCTGACTCCGCCCATCCAGCAAGCATCCAAATCCTGCTTCTCCCTGGCGCAGAAGGTAAACACCTCTAGTCTGCGTGCAGTGTTTGTTCAGTACCTGGGCTAGGAGTGATAGCGGCTATAGCAGATACCCAAGACCCTCCCAGCCCTTGTGAAGCCCAGGGCCCACTTGTGGGGACAGGAAATGGGCATGTGAATGAATGCAGCCTAACCATCCCTGAAGTCTGCAGGGTGTTCAGACACCCCAGGCAGCCTCGTCCAGGCTTCCGGAAGGACAGGCTCTGCGCCAGGCCAACCAAGGGCTCAATGCAGGGAGAGGGAAAGGGCACAGGTCACGGCAGGCCTGTGTGGCTGAAGCCGACGCCGAGAACTTTGTGTATCCCCAAGTCCAGCCCTCTTCTGAGGCCTAACTCCTGGCTACAGCATCTCAGCCATATCACCGGACATCCTTCAATTCCCCCCCATCATGGGGAAATCCTTACTCCCGGAGGAGCGAGCCTGTTGTTCCCTGGTGTGCCCATGTGTGCCTGTGTGCCAGCATGCCTGGCCCACGCAGGTCCTGCTCCACCGCTGACAGCTACACTGGACAGCAGAGGCGTCCCACGCCCTTGGCACTTGGAAGTTTTGGCTCCTTGTAATGCTGCAGGGGCCCTTGCCGCACTGCTGGGCAGTACCGGAGAAGGGCCCCTTGGCACCAGGAGGAAGCCCATGGTTGGCACACCCATGCGCACAGCAGCACGCCCCCCGGCTGCTGGCCTTTTGAAGGCTCTCGGCATGCCGCGTGGGTTTGCACGGAGCCTGCATTTCCTGGGCTGGCATGAGGTACAGCCATGCTCCCTGCACCCTGCTGTCCGTCTTTACCCTCACTGCACACAAAAGGTGCTCAATAACTGCTTTACGGGTTGTCAAGATAGAATGCAGCAGGACACAGGGACAGGCCGGCCAGAAGCTGCCACCAGCGGCTGGGGTTTGCCCTTGTCCAGCTCCCAGCCTGCTCGGTCTGAGGGGGCATGAAGCCAGTGTGTACCCAGGCCAGACAGCACCTGCCACATCTCGGGGACCCCAAGTGCCCGAAAGACAAAAGGAGGATAGCATGAAGGCGGCCCGAAGAGGGGAGGCCACTCCCAGCAGGCCTCTGGAGGACCTTGAGGCTCTGGGTCCAGCTTCTTGAGGCTCCGGGCTCCAGCTTAGAGAGGAAAGGTCTAGACCCAGAGAGGAACAGCTACAAGCCTTAGGTCACACAGCAGAGCAGGGTGTGGACTCTGGACTTCAGGCTCTTAAACCCGCTCGCCACTCCTCACCCTCAGACTCAGAGCGGGGAACTTAACCCAGGCACTTCCTCACTGTCCTGAGCTGGCGCAGATCGGAAGTGGGTTCACCACTCTCCCTGTCCTGGTGGTTAGCGTCCCTGGGTCAGCCCCACGTCCAGCCCTCTGCTCCTCCTACGTCACCTCCCACATCCCTGGGTGGCAGCACCTGTCCCCACTCCAGGCCTGACTGCCCCTAGCTAGCTAACCTCTGTACTGCCATGCCCTGTCCAGCCATGCACTGCCCCCCATACCATCTCTGTCTCTCACTGCAGGGCACTGGCAGGAGGACGCTTAGTGCCATCTTCCTGTCTGGATGGTGCCACCCCAGGGTCATAGGTGAGGTTCGTGCATCCCAAGGCTTCTCGAACATCTAAAGCCAGGTGTGGCTCAGGGTTGGCGCTTAACTGTATTTGCTGAAAAAATGGGCAGATAAGTAGATGGATGAATGGATGGATGGATGGATGGATGGAGAAAGGGAGAGACAGAGGGACAGACAAAAGGATGACCTTGCGTTGAGCCAAGGAAGTGTGTCTCCATGCTTTCATTGATTCAGAAAGGGTTTGCTGGGTCCAGGCCGGCCGTGCCACATGGAGCCGCATGCGCTGGAAGGATGGGTGGGATCTGAATTCTGCGTGAGCGAGGCAGCCTCTCAGTGTGGGCAGCGATGCGTGCAGACTGCCCCGGAGCAAGCTCGCCTGCGCAGCCACTGTGGCCTGAGTTCTCAGGATAGCCCCAGTATCGGGTGACGTGAATACGTCCTGTGGTCTGATTCTAGACTATTTAAGGCTTTACTTGAATTACCGAGATGGAAAAAATGATTTTTTGGGCCATTCATGCAATTCTGTCTTTATAAATGTGGTCACGATGAGTGTGAGACTTGGCGTGTACTCAGTTCGAGACACATTTATAAAAGCCAACAGAGTCACCCCAGAGCCCAGCCGGGTGGAAGCAAAGCAGGGAGGCTTCCTGAGGAAGAGACCCTGGTACTGTGGGCAACGCAGCAATGTGCAAGGGCAGCAGAACTGGGTCCCAGTCCCAGCTTGGCCACTTTCTCCTAGCTATGTGAGCTTCAACAGGTTTCTTCACTTCTCTGAGCCTCGTTCCCGTTCCTGAAACATGGGAGCAATCCCTGTCTCATGGGGTTGCTGTGGAGGAGGCGTAGTTGTGCACAAAGGGCATCTACACATGAGGCTGGAGTACAGCTCTGTGCTTCCTCTCCTGGGAGGGACAGAGAGGAAGAGGAGGCGGGGGAGGAGGGGGAGGGGGATAAGAGGGAGAAGGAGAAGGAGGAGGAACAGGAGGAGCAGGAGGAATGTTCCATGGTCAGGGATGCAAGAGAGAAAGGGTCAGAGATGGAGGAGCTGCAGGAGCCAAGCACTGAGTAGGAGGTACAAGGCAGGCGGGGAAATACCTGTCACTGGGTCACGGTTATTTCCCAACTGTGTTTTCTCCTCTCCATGCGAGCCTGTAGCCCCCATCCTGCAGAGGGTTCTCCATTGGACCCGCCCTGCCATTCTTTCTCTATAGCCAGAGAAGTCTTTGCATGGACCCCAGTGCTCCCTCTGCCCTGAGGACGGCACGCCAGCTTCCCCAGTCTGGCTTGCATCCTACACCTGACCTGGGAGGCCCCTGGCATCTAATCCCCAGCCTCACAGAACTCCAGAAGTCCTCACTTCCCCATCCTCCCCCAGGGTCTAGCCCCACTCCACCTGGCTGGTGCTCATCCTTTGGTCTTTGTATCCCACAGGTTCCTCATCCCTCAGGTCCAGCGTCACACTGTTGCCCTCCTGGACTTTGCCTTGCCTTTGTAGGGGGTTCAGTACCTGCTGGACAGCTTTGTTTCTCCAGCCAAAGTGAGCGCTGTGAGAGGACAGGAACTGTTCCCATTCACCCCTGGACTCCTTGGTACTGCCTGTTACATGTCTGGAGCATAGTGGGTGCTCAATAATCATGAGAGGGTGGAGGAATGGATTGATGGACAGATGGCCAGAGAGAAGAATGGAGGAAAGGTAGATGGGCAGATGAAGGAGTGGATTGTGGAAGATGGATGGAGGGATCAAAGAAATGATGGGGGATGGACAGATGGACAGAATAGCTACAGTCTTCCAGAAACACAGCAGGCAGGCTCTAAGAAAACCCAGGCAGCTGCTGAGTGTGGCGTTTACCAAGATCAAGGCTGACTGCAGGGCCTACCTTGTGCAGCCCCACGGGTCCAGCTGTGCTCTGCTTCCTGAGTCCCCGGCGCAGGACTGACACACCCATCTGGCCTTGAGGTCTCCTATCCACCTGGCTACTAGCGGCAGACAAGGAGGAAAGGTGAGTTTGGGGGTGGGGTAAGGGCATGAGATTTGGGGTCCCAGGAAGAGAGGAATCCCTGGGAGCCCAGGGGTCACACCCGAAGCGCCTCCCAGCCCTCATCAGCTGCAGCAGGCTGGCTCCAGTGCACCACGGGCTGACGGCATCTGGGCTCAAGGTCCTGGGGGCTCCGGGAAGGAACCTGCCCTGTTCCCCAAAGACCTGGCTGCCTTCTGCCTGTGTGCTGCTTCCCCATGGCTCGAGCTCAGTGGATCCCTTGTCCCTACCCCTGTGGCTCCCACACTGGTGTCTCCATTGTTCCCGACAGCTCTGACCCATGGTGAAGGCCATAGTGACCCTGTCTGTGCAGTGGCAGACTGCGAGCCGCGGAGGACTGCGTGGGTTTTTCTCGCTGCTCGGTCCCCTGCGCCTGGCACAGTGCTGAGCCCCTGGCAGGCATCTGGAGGGGCAGCTGATACATGAGTGAGAGGAGAGGGTGGCTGTCTTTACTGCACAGTGGCTTCTCCTGGCAAATGAGTAAATAAAGGTCTGCCTTGCACTGTCATCTAACACTTAGCCCGGCTCCTTTGTGCCATTGCTTTGCGTGTCCCACAGGCCCATCTTCAAGAGGCGTGGTGGTGCATGCCTGTAATCCTAGAACTCAGGAGGCTGAAGCAGGAGGACTGCCTCAAATTCGAGGCCAGTTTGGGCTAAAAAATGAGTTAAACGCCCACCCAAACTATGTAGGGAGGCCCTGTCTCAAAAAAATAAAAAATAAAAACAAAATTCTCCCAACAGTGCTACTATACAGGTGAGGAAACAGAGGCACGGCAAGGCTGAGAGACTCCAAAGATCTGTCCCTCAAGTGCTCAGCTAGAACTGGACACAGGCAGCACCTCTCCAGCTGCCTCTGCTAAGCCAGCCACCAACCGACAGCATTGGCTCTGTGGGGAGATGTTGTGGGGGTGTCTCAGGGGTGGTGACATTAGTGCTGCTGCCATAGCAGCACACTTCACAGCTTCTTAGCGGCCCCCTCCTCCTGGGGAGACTTCAATTCAATTGGAGGGGCAGAGGCCAACCCTTTGGATAAATCTCCCTTCCCATCATCCTTTTCTCCTTGCCAGAGGTCAGGGTGAGGATTGTCATGCGACCCATTCTGGCCAATGAGAAATGAGGAGCTGCTACTGGACACGCTATCTTTGATGCTTTCACTGCGGCTTGTCATGCCTGGAACTCAAACAGGAATGTCTGGACACCGTCTTGTGGCTGTCCTGCTGGAAGCTAAGCTAAAGACAAAGCTGTTGTGCCAAGCACAAAGAGTGAAGGTACAGGACAAGTCCCAGTACTCTCTGAGGTCACTGAGCTGTTCAATTCACGAGCCCTGAAGTCGCCATGTCGTGTGACTTAGAGTCCTTCTGGTTTGGCTTGGTTTGTTTTTTTTTGAGACAGTGTTTCACTGTGTAGCTTAGGGGAACTCACTATGTAGTTGGCCCTGAATTCACTGAGATCATTCTGCTTCAGCCTCCCAAATGCCGGGAGTATATAAAAGTCTTTTTTTTTTTTTTGCTCTATCTCGTGTCTGTGCACCCAAAAGCATGTCAACAAGCACAGAAGAGCTGTGTAGCAGGAAGTGGAAGGGGTACCATAGGCTCTTACATTTCCAAACAAGGGGAGCCCAGCCCAGAGCGTGGAGAGAGGACCCCCACAGTGCTCCCCACTCGGGGAGGGGCAGAGAGGACAAAAGGAAAGTGTGAGGGGGCTCCTGGCTAAAGTGATCCTAAAGTTTTCTCTATCCCAAGTCGAGCCCAGTGGAGGGCCACGGAGAAGACTCCTGAAGGTTTGAGGCATCTGAGATTCACAGAGGCTGCCCCTCAGCCTGGGCAGAGCCCTAGGAAACAAGCGTCCCCATAGTGCATCCAAGCTTTCCAGCGGACACTGCGTGTGCAGAGGGACCTGGGAGTCCCAAGAGGCAGAAGAGCCAGGAGGCTCTGTGGGTGGTTATGGTGCTGCAGTACAGAGGGACCCGGAGCCTGGGGTGGACCAGATACTGCCAAGCAGGCAGAGGATGCACGGACGCAGAGTCCTGAGGGGCTCCGTCTGCTGCCAGGGAGGGGCCCCAGCTGGACCAAAGCACGTTTCTTCCACTTCAGCACTTGAAGCGCCTCGTGGAAATGGATCAGCCAGACAAGCGAGCAAGCTCTGTTTCTCACACGTCCTAGCGTGTGGCGTCAATCCTTCACTGGCCGTCAGCGGGTGACACCCAGCTACCCACCAGGACCTGAGGGCTGCGTGTGCCCGTCTCAGATGCTGCTGGCCTGAGAGGGTCGCCTCCATGTGCCTGGGCCACCGATGCTTCCTCCTCCACGCCTGCTGCCTGGTGCTGGCTCCCCAGCCTCCCTCCCGGCTTAGAGGCCAACTGCCCCAAAGCCAGGTCTGCACAGCCCTATGAACTCTTGACTCGTGTCCTGGAAATCCCTCCTTCCTCTCTGGCTCCCGAGGCCTCGGCTGACTCCAGCTCGCCCTGCTCGGCCCCACCCACAATGTGCTCTACATCTGTTTCTGCTTCTGTGGAATCTCTGCCTGTGTCTCCCCGTCCTGCAGACGCACACGTGGCAGCCTGTGGCTACCATGAGGGGCTGCCAGGCGGGGCCGCGCCGGAGGGCTGAGCTGGAGCATCTCCACCCCTGGCCGAGGATCCTGCTTCTGGCTTCCCCAGGTCTGGTTCCCCAAGCCCAGCGACAGCCATTCGTCCAACTGACAAGTGCTCAGGGTGTCTGTCCTGTTCACGCACAGGATGGCTGTCACACCCCATCCTCAACCAGAGCAAAAGCCAGTCTCATCTACTTGGTAAGACTTGCACATCACAAAGCCAGGTCATGCACCAGGGCTCACAAGGAGGTGGTCGAGCTGGGAGCAGAGCTAAAGGAAGGGGCTCTGGATCAGAGCCCCCAGAATGGCTCCAGAGCCCGCCCCCTGGAATGTGGGCGCTGGTCCCTGCTCTCCCAGGCAGAGCCAAGACAGAGGCCACCTCCAGATCCCCAGGCCTCTGCCCTTCCAAAGATCAGAGTAGTCTTGTAGGGGTAACAGAGCCTAGTAGACAGACTCTCTGTCCACACTTTACCCTACCTGGTCGCCCCCCTCTCCTCCGTTATCAAATCTCTCACCTGCTTCCCAGGCCAGTGGGTACCTGGCCCCTCCACACGCCCAGACTTCCATCATCTGCCCAGTTTCCAGGCATCCTGTGTCCCCCCTGGACAACAGCCTGGTCCCTCCTGCTGTGAGTCTTGCCCTGGCCCTGCCTCTTGAGGCTCACCAGCACCCAGAGACACACAGCCAAGCCTGGCATGCAGGGGTCAAATTCAAAGACAGGGTGGCGGCATGCGGTGCCAGTCTGGGTGCCCCAGACTAATACAGCCTGGAAACGCTTGCCAGGTTCAGCTTTAGTTTGCCGCGGAGGAACTTGGACCCTCTTGCAGGTGCTCAGCAGGAAGTTTCAGCAGCTTAGCCACTTCCACATCAGCCAAGCACCAGTCCTGGGGAAC
Source organism: Chinchilla lanigera (assembly GCF_000276665.1). Classification (NCBI taxonomy): domain Eukaryota; kingdom Metazoa; phylum Chordata; class Mammalia; order Rodentia; family Chinchillidae; genus Chinchilla; species Chinchilla lanigera. The sequence continues at coordinate 23,661,095 of NW_004955413.1, forward strand.
TCACACGACAAGAGGCTCCTGGTTGGCCAGGGCCCTCATCCCCACCAGGACCAGGGTCTGAGCTGGGGCAAACACAGCCCAGCCACAGCACCTGTGAGATGGCTCCCCAGTGGCTCCAATAGTGGGGTCTCTGCAGAGATCACTACAGAGCATCCAGATGCACCAGGAGCCTCCCTTCCTGGCCAGCTGGGCTCCCAAGAACTGGAGGCCTGGGCCTATGACTGCAGGGCTGCACCTGAGGCCACTGCGGATGGAAGGTTCTCCACGGCACAGTTCTTCCCCAAGGTGCCCAGGAAGCCACCAAACAGAAACAGCCATGCAGAGCAGAACCAGAGGCCCCAGGCTGTCCTGGAGTTGTAAAGGTGCATGACTCTAAATGCATGTGTGTGCACAGCCGCCCTGCCAAGACACCCACTGTGAAGGGCCGTGCAGCTTTCCCTGGTAATCTTATGTTACCCTGTCATCAGCAGCCCCATTTTACAGACCAGAAAATGGAGGCTCAGAGATGTGAGCAGTGTCTGGGTCACAGCAGACTCTGAGCTGGTTCCACTAACTCCAGGTCCCAGTGGCCACTTGAGTGACTGGGGGGGGAGGGGTCTCTTTGCAGGTGGGGAACACACAGAGTGAAGTCCAGGGCTATCTTCAGCCCCAGCAGTGCTCCCAGGGTGGGTCAAGGTCACAGAGCAGACTGAATCACCAGGGGACACAGTATCCTTTAATCACATGGACAAGCGGCACAGGGTGTGGGCCGGCTAGGGGTGGCCTGTGACACCAGCCTCCGTGGTATGTGGCAGGCCATTCCCATCGCCCCACCACGTGGCTGTGGCTCCCTTGGCTGTGAGCACCACAGTCCACCCCAGGGCCCCCTGTGCCCCAGAGTCTGCAAAAGCACCAATAGCCAGAGGTTGTGACCCTCTGGGGAAAGGGCCGGGGCATCTAGGAGAAGACAGAAAGACTGGTGGCCACCAGGCCACACACCCCAGGAAAGGAGGACAGAGACCTTTCCTGAACCTTGCTTGGCAGCACAGCTCAGAGGAGGGCCCCAGTGACCTGAATGTGGCCCATGTCACCTCCATGGACCTGCTGAGGGCTCCCAGGCTACTGCCTTCCATCCAGGCCCACGGCCCACCACATCTGTCAGGGCAGCACCACCAGAGAGGGCACTGTGGCAGGAGCTACCCACTTGACCTTAGCACCTTGAAGAAGCCTGGCAAAGTAGGGGCACTGGGCCGGTGAGAGGGGCCCAGGAAGTCGAAGAGCAGACGTCGTGTCTGATAGCGCCGGGAACGCACGTCTGACAGATGTCTTTAGCAAGACGGGCTGAGCAAGGCCTTGGGGAGGCTGTGGGTGGACGGCAGAGATGTGGAAGGGAAGCCCAGAGTGCCAGTGGGCCACTGTAAGCTGTGTGGGGCACTAAGAGTCTGGACCCCATTCCCCAGGGACTCCTTTTGTCCCCAAATGCACCCAACTCCTGAGTCCTCTCCCATAGGACCCTTGGCCTAGGCAAGGCTCCTCTGGGGGAGACTTTCACAATGGACATTGGGCAGGAAGGGGGAGTGGGAAGGGGACAGCACACCCCTCGGGGGCCCTGTGCACCAGGGGTCGGTGGAAAATGAAGCACCTGAACACCCAGAGCGCAGGTCTGTCTGAAGAAAGGCCTGCCTGTTCTCTGGGTCTGGATTCAAATTTGTATACTCCTTGGTGTCTGTCCCACCCCCACCCAGGCTGGACTGGGTGCTCACCAAGGGTAGGGCAAGATGCACAGCCTGTGTCTGATTTGCCCCTGCTTTCCTAGGGTTAAACATGAACCAAATACTCAGTGTTTGATGGATGAATAAATGAATGGTCTCTGCAGGGATGCAGGTAAAGAGAGGATTAACAGTGGAAGGAAAGGACAAAGAGAACAGGGAGAAGAGTCCCGCAGTGATGAGAGAATTTGAGGATATGAGGAGAATCTTAGAGTGATTAGAAGATTCCAGAATATTCAGACAGTACTAGCATATACTAAGATGTTCAGGAAGTTCTACAATGTTCAGAAAGGTCTAGAATGTACTAGAATGTTCAGAAAGTACCAGAATGAAGTACTGATCACTTGAGTGTGGTCTATAGACCAGTCATCTCAGCATTGCTTAAGAACTTGTCAGAAATGCAGAATTCTGGGGCCCACTCCAGACCAGCTGGATCAGGATCTGCAATTCTACAAGACCCTCAGGAAACAGATGCCACACGGAAGTGTGAGAGGGCTGGGCTGTGAGTCTGAACGTTCTAGAGTATGGAGATTAGAAAGTTCCTGGAAATAAATGCCAGAGATGAGAGAGGGGCAGAAGCAGACCCGGAGGGACAGAGCGGTAAGGAAAGAAGGAAGTCAGGTCTCCCCGCCTCCAGGAGAGGCAGCCACCCAGCTCACAGCCACCCAGCTCCTGAGTCACCAGCCACGCGGGTGACCAGAGGTGCTCAGTCGTCCTCGGGCTTGATGAGGTGGCCGCTGAAGGTGATGTAGGTGTCCACGTCGTCGCTGTACACGGCGTTCTCGCGCTCGCGCTTGAAGAGCCGCACCCACACGCGGTCTTCGGGCGCCAGGGCCAGCATCACACTCTGGCTCTGCATGATGCTGCGGTCGCTGGGCTGCGCGTACAGGATGACGGCTGCAGCCCCGTTGTGCACCACGTGCACGTACGTCTCTTTGAAGTTCCAGCTGTGCACGTTGAGGCTGAAGAAGTAGAGGCCGCGCAGGGGTGCGACGAAGTGGCCGGCGGCCATGTCGAAGTGCCCGTCGGGGTTCACGAAGACGGTGTCGAAGAGCAGCGGCTGGAAGTCCTCGCTGCTGTGCAGGGCGGTCTTGCGGCCCACCGAGAAGGCCGAGGAGTGCGTGCGGCACGGGCTGCCCGGGCTGCCCGCCTGCCCCTTGGCCCCCTTGATGCCCTGTGGGCCCCGGTCCCCCCGGGGCCCCTCTTGGCCCAGCTTCCCTGGTGTGCCCAGCAGGCCTCGGTCCCCTTTGTCACCTGTGGGGACATGAAGGGAGAAGTCAGGGCAGACACCTGAGCCTGAGACAAGCACTCATTTTTGGCAGGCTGTGTCCCCACCGGGGCCCAGAGACAGTCAGGATTTATTGAGCACCTACTGCGTGCCAGACATCACCTCTCCAACGTCCCTCTGAGTAAGATGGAAGAAATAAAGACAGGAAGAACAGAGACAAGGAAAGTCGCAATTTTTAAATTGTGAAAGAAAACTACAGGGTTCTGCTGCCTTGTTCACCCTTAGGCCTGTTTTTTTCCCTTCCAGGTTTCTTATCCCTAAGCTTCCAAGAGCCTTAAAGATGCCATAGCTGTAAAATGGGTCCGTGACTTCCTTTCTATACTGTAGACTCAGTCTTCCAACCTCAAGGAAAGAACGCTGCCAGCTGGGTCCCGTTTCTCAACTTCAAACACAGGCAAACGGTTTCATTCTGACCCAGCCCACCAACTGGCAATCGAGGACACTAGCAATGCAAACCTTAGGTCACCGTCCCGAGGACACTCCCAAGAGCACGTAACACCCCAGCCCCAGACCACAGTGCACCGCACCCTGAGCACCCTCACGCCTTCCTGGCAGCACTGCCCAGCCATCCCCACCCACCAAGGGTGCTGGCAGCCCCTAACCGAGTCCCCAAGTCTCCAGGCAAGGCGTCCCTGCTGGGCCTCGTTCCAGGAACACTCTGAACACCGCCCGGCGAGCACCTGCATCCATGCACTTCTGTGAGCCACACACACGGCCTAGAGCCACACCTGCAGCTCATCTGTGACCACAGTGGAGAGAGGGGCAGAGAGGGGATACGGGCCCTTGGAGGAGGAGCCGGAGGAGAAGCGGGCCAGGCTGGCCTGTGGCTCCGCATGGGAGAACTGCCTCAAGTGTGCACTGCACTTCACAGTTTGCAGAACACCTGCTCTGCCCCTGCTAGGAGAGGGAGGAGGGTACAGGGCAAGGCAGCAGACCTGGGAAGAGGGGACCAGCCTGACCCCTGGGCAAGGTGCTGGGGCTGGACTCAGGACTCCAGAGGCCACCTGGCGCCTGCTGTCACTGCAAACTGGCCACCTCCGGCATGCAGTGGGGCTTGGGGGAGGACGGCTGGGGACATGCTATCTGCTTGCAGGTGCCTCCAACCTCAGCAGAATGCTGTCTGACAGAGGGTGAGCCCATAAGGAGGGGTGGCATAGAAGGGAGCTATCCCCCCAGGAAATGAGAGCAGGCGGGAACCTTAGACATCAGCTGCATGGCGTTGCAGAGTCTCAGGAACCAGTCCTGCTCTGTCCCTGGAATCTGTGGAACAAGAGAAGAGCTCCCCCCGCCACTGGAGACTCAGTTTCCCCATCGGCAGAGCAGAAGGAATGATAGAATTGTGACCTCATGGGGTCAGTGTGAGCAAAAGCAAAGGCTGAGGATGTTAGGGGCCCGGCCACAGCCGTCACCCTCCCAGCCCCTTTCACAGCTGATGGCACAGGGCAGGGAGCTGCCCGCCCTCTATGGCCCCAGTGAGCCCCCCTGCTGGCCATCCCTGCCTCTGTGCCTGCTCTCCACTCCGCATGTGGCACTAGAAGGGTCCTGCTGAATCCTAAACCAGACCAGGTCCCTCCTCAGCTCTAACTCACCGTGATCCCACTCGCAGAAGCTGAGCCCTGATCTGATGGGGGCTACGGTGACAGCATGCGGGATCTGGCCCTGTCTTGTCTCCCCCTTCCTTGCTCCTTTAGCACCCCCGCCCCAGGGCTTTGGCACCTGCTACACCCCAGCCTGGGAGCCCCCCTCCCCCTTCCATGGGCCTGTGCCCCTGGCTCACCCACCTTCCCATCCCTAGGGCACTTATCACACCAACACCCGTGTCACCAGCCTAGGTGAGGAGGTGCCTGTCCCAGTGTCTCCCGCCGCCCAGGGCCCTCGGGCCACGCCCTGCTGTATGGGACTCACCCTTCAGGATGGTGATGTTAATGTAGGGCCTGACCTCAGGCAGGGCGTAGGGGAGGGGGGATGGAGGTGCCGCAACCGAAGCATCTGCTGGGGCCAGTGTGTCCTCCGAGTCACAGCACCGTCGGCAGCTGCCGGAGAAGCTGGGGTCCACAGCTTCCCCAGAGGTAGGCTCCTCAGTGGGGACCCCAGACACCACAAGAGGGAGGAGAAGCACTGCCCAGAGGGGGCATACGGTGGTCGTCCCCATGGTGACCTGAAACAAGGAGGGAGGGACAGGAACTACGTTTCACTCTCCTGGTCTCCGATGTATAAACGCCTAGGGGGGCGGCTGCCTCCCTCGGCAAGTACGGGGACCAGGTGAGGACTTCCATTTAGCTGACAAGAGGATGGAGGCCTCACAGGGACACGAACTCTCTGGTGACACAGAGCAGAGGACGGCCCTGGGGACCTGGGCTGGGGTGGGCAGGGAGATGCCAGGGGCCATGAGGACAACCAAGGCTGCTGTAGAGTCGCTTGTCCCAGTGAGCATGGGCCCCCAGGTTGGCTGGGGCAGCTGGAGCAGCTGCGTCAACTGGGACACCACACTGGCAGGTGCAGGCTCATTCTCGGGACAGGGGACATTCAGTGCCTCCCTCCTTGGGCCTGGGAGCACCACAGTCCTGACAAAGGAGACAGGAGAGCTAGTCAGACCTAGCAGCTGGGACACAATGCCACAAGAGAGGGAGTGCCAGGGGGTGCGTGGGGTGCCAATTGTGTCAGCATAGCCTTGAGACATCAGGGAGATATACTGGGTTAGGGACTGCGGGCCACTCCAGCCTTGGCAGCACCTCTGTGGGGAGAGAAAGTGTCTCCTCTCTAGGGAGGCGAGTGAGAAACAAGTTCCCTTTGGAGGGTGTTCAGTTTGGCAGAGGTTAGAGTCAGCCATCTCGGCTCTCAGCACCTTTGTCCAGCCAACAGCCTACACAACTCAACATTACCAACACGCCCCCTGCTCCCCTGCACGGAAGGCTCACAGCTAAATCACTGGAAGGTGGCTGCACCAATCATCACAGGCCGCCAACCAGCCACTGAGGTGGTAACCTAGAATTAAGGGCAAAACTAGGAGGTGTGGAAAATTCAAAGGGATCAGAGAAGCCCAAGGCTTGGTGAGGATCTGCCTCTGATGTTGCCCACGGAGGGATCCCAAGCTCTGCAGCCCGGACTCCAGTGAAAAAGGCAGGCTGGGGCGGAGTGGGCAGGAAACCCAGCGGGGAGCCTCAGAGGCGGCAGCAGCCCCCAGGGGCTGGCATCACCCAGTGATCGCAGGATCAGAAACTCACTTCTGAAACCAGACTGGTTTTTACACTTCTAGCCTTTCTTTGTTTATTTCCTTTTCGCTCTCCTTTAACATTTAGTACAATTCAAAAATATTTTTTTGTGGTTAATACAGGTAGAGGAGGTAAAATGACTACCCTTTGAAATGCCACCCTAGCCAGCTGAGCACTGAGGTGACAGGGGCCCTGTCTCCCTCTCCCCAGGGGCTGGGTGGCAGCAGGCGAGGGGGATGGGCAAGCTGGCTCCAGAGCCTTCCTTCCCAGTGACCCTTCCCAAGCTCCTCCTGCCCGCCCTGTGCCACTTCCGGCCTGCTGGTCAGTCCACAAAGCCTGGCGCCCCCTGGGATTATCGTCAGCTTTGCTCTGTAAACCACTGGTCACAGCAAAACCTCCTTCTCTTCCCATCGCTGTGGGATGTGGTCTCATCCTGCGGGGGAAAATCTGACGGCTGAGTCAGAACTGAGACGCCAGAGTATAAGCTCTGTGATCTAAGGCTAGTGGCTTAACCTCTCTGGGCTAACTGTTTCTTGGTACCCACAAGATGTCAGCACCATCTCTGCACCCAGTGAACAGAGAAGGTTATATGCAGAGAAAGCACCTGGCTTGTCAAAGACACTTCAGAGTCTGTTCCGTCCCCTGCTCCATGCCTGCAGGTCTGTGAAGGCACAGAACTTCCTTCCTCCCAGGAGGTTGGCAGGGTCTGGGGACATTTCCATTTCCCCTTGGCCCTAGCTAATGGGAGTCACAAAGTGTGAGATACAGAACAGAAGCAGGGACAGGAAGCAGGAAGTCAAGCAGCCTTACCAAGTAATAACTGGCTGACCCTGGGGGAGGTGCCAGGCAGGGACCAAGGGTGGGGAACCATGCTATCCAGGCTCACTGCTGGGTCTGCTGGGGAGCTGGGTCCTCTGAGGGGAGCAGGGTAACCCCTGTCATCCAGAGGCTGATGCCTCTGCAGGGGTGGCCACAGCTGGGGCAATACAAGACAGAGTCCAGTCAGGGCAGCAAGGCTGGTGCCATCCACGGAGAGCAGCAAGGCTGCCCAGGAAGAGGGAGGGGAGGAATCCCGGGCTCGGACCCCAGGGCCCTTGGCCAAGCCCTGCAAGGGGCCTCCCGCCACTCACCCAGTGTCCTGCGGCCTCCCTGCACAATGGCTCACGGACCCGGGGCCTCTGGGTGGCCACTGGCTCCAGGGCCCATGCCTGTGACGGTAACTTGTTGCTGCCGGGCCGACCCCCAGCCAGGGAGCGGGAGGGAGGAGGAGGAGGCGGGCGTGCTGAGCTGGCTGCCCATCCCCTCCTCCCCGTCCCTCCTTCCTCCCTCCCTGCGCCAGGCCGGCTGTGGAGATGAAGGGACCGGGATTTCCGCTGCTTAACTCTTTGGAGGTCTGATGGGTGGGGTTTGATTCAAAGGCCCGGAAAGGCAGAGCAGAAAGGAGTCTGAAGCCCCTCCGTGTCTGGGCTGGGAAACTGAGGCAGCCGGCGAAGGGGGCTCGAGTCCCCTAAGTTGCTGAGGAAAGGGAGGCAGTGCTGGAAACTTCCAAGTCCAGGGTCCAAGCGCTCACTGCTGAGCGGCAGACGGGGCGTGGATGTTGGCAAGGACAGCGGGAAGGCACCAGCACCCACCCTGCTGCCCCAGGCTGAAATCCTGGCCCTGTCGCCCACTAGCCAGGGACCCGGCCAATCACTGCTTATCAGACCCCAGTGTCGTAGGATTCTGTCACCACCCAACTGCCATGCATGAGGGACAGCTGGCTGGGTGAACGGCAGGCAGGACCCCTCTGGTGGCAGGACAGTGAGGGCGAGCTCCCCGTGGACACCAAAGTCTTCCTCCTCAGCCCAGAACTCTGCCATCTTTTTTATTCAGCCTGCTGGTCCTCTACAGCCAGTCCCCAGGGAAACGACCCCCAGCACGTTCAGAGAACAGCCTGCAGGCTCCTGGCTCTAGGCAGGGCCCTGCCTCAGTTTCCTTCCAGGTAAGCTGGGAGAAGCTAAGCAGAGGCTGCAGCCCTGGCTCCCCACCCTGGCTTTCTGGGGCCAAGACCTTGTGCAGAGACAGCCTCAAATGTCCCTGGCCCTCTGCCACCCTCCTGTTCCGCAGTCACTGCATAATACTTAGGCCAAGTCTCATCTCTCAGGGGCCTCTGGTCCCCAAAAGTTGTTTGTACCCATTAGCTCAGCCTCAGAGGAGGGAGCCAGGCTCAGGGGACAGCTAAGTGACTTGCCCAAGGTCACACTAACGTGGAAAAGAACTGGGTGCAGAACGGAAGTGCTCTCCAACCCTCCTGAGCCCAGAGCTTGGGCCAGGAAGGTGCAGGAGTGCAGGGAATAGATGGGGACAGATGTCAAGTCTGGGGTTCTGCAAGCTGAACCCCAGCCCCCACTCACAGCTGTGCAGTAGAGAAGGGAAACAGCCCCTGGCTATATGTCCTGGACCAGCACCCATCCCCGGGCCCCAAATTTCCTATTTGCTTGGGGGGAAAACAGACAGCTGTGAATCAGGCCTGGAAGGCTCCTTAGAGATGATTTAATTTGATTCCTCCGTCTGACCCGCAGAGACAGGACGCCACAGCCCAGGGAGGTCAAGACTTTGGCTCAAGGTCCCCACATAGCAGACTCTCCAAACTGAGATGACAGCCAGACTCTCCCCATTTCTGGCCCTGCACTGCTTCCCTTTCCCCAGCACTGACTTGGAGGCTCCACGTTTATTCAGCAGTACGGAGGGGGAGCACAGGAAAAAGTAAAGACCTGTGAGGGACTGGGCCATGGGGACCACTGTCCACGTCCTCTACATGGCCCTGGTCCTCTACATGGCCCTGCCCAGGGCAGCATTCCCAGGGCACAGAGCCAGGGGAGGGGAGTCACCCTCCTACACTGCCAGAGGCCACCCTGGAAAAAGGCAGAGTCAGCAGCACTGGGGGCGGGGGACCACGCTGGCTGTTTCCGAGCCGGCTGGTTTAGAAAGGCTGAGAGGCTGAGGAAAGAGGGTGGAGAAGAAAGATGGATAGAGACAGAGAAGCAGGCAGGGGACCTGGCAGTGTCGTCCAGGGACGGCAGCATGCTTAGCAGCGTACACCCCACGCACACACTCAGCACCACTACGCAAAAGATAAAGCTGCGATCCAGGAAAAAGACGTGCAGGTTTGAACATGAGCTCCTTTGGCTGCCAGCCAGGTGATGGCCCAGAAAAGGGCTCTCTGTCCCCCCCCCACACCCCGCCCCCAGGGCCAGGCAGCTGGCTGGGGCACAGCAGATAAGAAAGTAGCATGCAGGATTACTACACTTATTTCCCTCCCACTCTCTTTCACCATCCCTGGAAATTCCTCCCTGTGGGCACCATCTCTGTTCTAGCTTGGATCTGAAATATTCCCCTAAACCTGGAGTGCTGAGGGCTTTGTCCCCAAGGCAGCAGTGTTCAGAGGGGGAGGTGGCTGGATCAGGAGGGCTCTGACCTCATCAGTGGGTTAAACCATGGACTGAGTCATAACAGAGGCGGACTGGGAGGTGGTGGGAATTTAGGAGGTGAGACCTTGTTGCATGCCCTTGGGACCACGTGTTGTTCCCAGCCCCTTCCTCTCTGGCTGTCTTTTCTTTCTGGTTCCCAGCTGCCACAAGGCCAGTCTGGCTCCACCACAACTTTCTGCCACATTCAGCCTTGCCTCAGGCCTTCAGGCACAGGGCCGACCAACCACGGACTGACACCTCTGCAACTGTGAGCCTCCCTTGTAGGTTGACGTTCTCAGAAAGCTAGCACAGTCCCCCCAGCCACCAGGGTCTCCTCCGCCAGTTAGGTAGTTTGGAGACAGCTCCAGCCCTGGGGCAGGCAAACCTGGGTTATGACTCAATACCATCTCCTTCTAGCTGTTTGACCTTGAGCAGGATTCCTCACTCCTCTGAGCTTTGGTGCCCCAGGGCCAGATGAACACCAGGACACCAAGACTGTGTGCCTGGTGAACAGCCAGTGGGGGTGCTCCATACTGACCCCCTCAGGCATCTCCCTGGCTGAGCCTTGAATATGATGAGGTGCACCCACCCTCCTCAGGTACACCCCAGTGTGAAAGCCTGGGGGTCTGGGATACCCTCACCCCTCTGGCACAGCCACCGTCAGCAAAGCCAAAACCGCAGCGCAGCGGCCCTGCGTCACGGCACCAAGACCAGAATCCCAGCCACACACACCACCCCTCTTCCAGAAGACAGTGACTCGAGGATCCAAGAGTCAGCTATGTAAACTGTGAAGGGCAGTCACAGATCTAATCTTTCAAGGTCAGACACCTATTTTAAAACTAAACAAAGGGAAACGCTAGCGCCATCTACTGGGTAGAGCCCCACACCCGCAGCCTGCGCCGTCCCCTGCTCAGGGGTGCCCTAACCCCGTCCTTAACCCTAACCTCAGTGCACCCTCAGCCCCCGCCCCCATTAGGGGAACGAAGGGGCAGGAACCGCTCGGGCGCCCATTCACTCGCCGTCTCCTCCACACCCCAGCGCTCCCCGCAGAGCGAGAGCATCCCTGTCCCCAGCAGCAACCCCTCGCCGCGGGGACCCAGGCACCCTTGGCATCCCCTAAACGGGACCCTCGCTACAAGGACGCGGCTGGCGGACAGCTCCTCGAGCCTAAACCCCTGAAACCCAAGGCCGCTAGAGAACCAAGAGCCGCTAGTGTACGAGGGAGGGGTCTTTGAGTGTCCAGAGTCTAGGTAAATCGGGCACAAGGAAACAAGGTCGAGGGCGACGGAGCAGGACCGAGTACAGCCGGAAAAAGGCGAGTCTGGCCGAGTCTCTAGCCGAGTCTTTCGCCGAATAGAGCCGAGCCTGGCCGAGAGAATCCGAGAGTGGCCGAATAGAGTCGAGGAGCGAAGGCAGGCCCTAATGTCTCGTAGCGCCCCCTGCAGGACAGAGAGAACAAAGCTAAGCAGGGCCACCTCTCCTCCCAGTGCCGGGACAGTCCTGCGGGAAGCCAGTGTGAAACCTGTTTTCCAGATGAAGAAACTAAGGTTCCAAGGCGTCCTCAGGCTAGCTCCAAGGCACTCACAGCTAAGAAGTGATAGAGTTGGGATCCAAACCTGACTGTGCGGCTGAGTGCCCATCCGCCACTGCACTCAGGTAAACAGGCGCTGTTTGCCTTGTTCTCCCCGTAACGGGGCCGTTTATTAGGACCGGGAAGCAAGGCGCCTTCTTGTCTGATGGTGGGAGCCGCGGCAGAAGCTCAGGCACAACTGTGGACCTGGGAGTGTTGACCAAATGCAGCCGCCAGCAGTCCCCATGAGCAAATATTGACACATTTCCTGGCTGTTAAAGCAGAAGGCAGAGCGGAGGCCCTGTGCTTCCCTTCCCCCGGGGAGCTCTGCCACGTGCACACCCCACCTCCACCCCAGCCTCAGTTTCCCCACCTTCTTCCAAGATGGTGGAAGAAGACATGGGCTGGTAGACAGTGGCTCAGAGAGCAAGGCTTCTGTGACCTGGGAGGACCGAGTGTGGCCCAGTACTTTGAGGTGATGTGAAAATAAAGGCTAGTGCGATCCTCTGCAGGTCATCCTTAGCCCGCTTCGGGTGGGGCCTGGGCTGCCCCCTGCCTGTGGGGTCTTCTTGGGGGCGTTGTCCACCACCAGGGCCACCAGGTTGCTGGCAGCTGTGGTCTCAGAGCTCTGAGCACTGCAGCGTCAGTGTCCACCCAGTCCCGATTTTCATAGTTTTTTTAAAACCATGGACCCTGGAGTAGGGGCTGGGAAAAGCGTTCTAAGTCACAGGGCCTCCTCCTAGCTGCTGTCAGAACCGGAAGGGCCTACACACTTCCCTGTGGACAGACACAAGCTCTCCCCTGGGAGCCCCTCCTACACCGCAGAAGGGTCCCGGCTTGGGTCAAAGCAGCGCCCTGTCTGACTGACCGTTCCACGGACCGGTGGCATGTGGAGCTCTGCTCTGTTTGCAAATATTAACTCATTCCAGTCACCTGACAACAGAAATATTTGCTTTCGTGTTCATCTCAAAGGAAACTGAGACACAGAGAGGTTAATTAACTGGCTCAAAGTCAAACGCAAATGGATGAGCCCGGACTCAAACCTCAGCTGTCCTCAAGTCCACGCACTTAACGCTGCTGTCATTTCTTTAGCACCTAGAAAGCAGGCCTTGCCCTTCTCTATCCTCAGCCTCTACAATGGGCAGCGAGCAAAAAATACTTGAATGAAGGGATGAACAGATTCAGCAGGACCTCTAGGGGCCCAGATGTGGCAGGGGGAGAATGGTATTTGTTTGCCTAAACAAAGTGCCACAAACTGGGCATCTTAAACAAAAATGTGTTTCCTCACAGTCCTGGAGGCTGGAGGTCCAAGGTCAAAGTGTCACTGGGGTTGCTTCCTTCCGAGGCCTCTAAGGAATCCGCTCCCTCCTCAGTCCTGGCTCCAGCAGTTTGTGGACAACCTCTGACATCCCCTGGCCCCGTTACCTTCGTGCTTACATGGGCTTCTTGTGACTGTGTCCAAATTGTCCGAACTGCACCTGCTTCTATTTTTTTTTTTCCAGTACTGGAGATCAGACCCAGGGCCTCCTACATGCTAGATAATCACTCAGCCACTGAGCTATATCCCCAACCCTTTTTAAAACTGTATTTTGAGCTGGGCATGGTGGTGCACACCTATTATCCCTGAGGTAGGAGGATCGCTGTGAGTTCGAGGCCTGCCTGGGCTACATAAGCAAGTTCAAGGCCAGCCTGCACTACGTAGTGAGACTGTCTCAAAAAATAAAACAAAAATTATACCTGAAGACAGAGTCTTGTTAAGTTGCTCAGGCTGGCCTTGAACTTGCAATCTTCCTGCCGTAGCCTCCGGAGTAGCTAGGCTTACAGATGTGTGTCACTGTGCCCTCCCATTTCCTTAAGGACAGTAAGTTGGATTGGATTCAGGGTCCATCCTACTCCAGGATGGGCTCATCTTAACTTCTTGTACCTGCTTCTTACATCCTACTTCCAAATAAGTTCACATCCTGAGATTTGGGAGTTAGAATTTCAACATTCAAATTTGGGAGGACACGATCCCGTCCCTAACAGAACTGAACTCCCTAGCTGGCCCTGCCTGACACAGCCTCTGCTCCAATGGGCCTCCCCGCTCCCTTTCTCCCTGGAGCACACTGTGTCCCTTGGCTTCAGGGCCTTAGCACACACGGGTCCCTCTGACGGCCACACTCAAGCTCAAACCTCTGTCTCCACACACCCCCACACTTTGCCCTCCAGAGCACACTGCACTCCTTCTCCACAGAGCCCAATGTAGTGAGTCACCCGCAACTACTTACAAGGGTACAGAACGAAAGGACCTGAACCTGGCCTAGGGCTGGCACCTGGCAGACAGTGGCTGTTTCCAAGACCTTTGTTAACTTGAACTATAGCGGGACAGGTAAGATAAACTGCCCAAGGCCACACACTAGATTTTCGGCAGCATGGAGCCCAGGGTCCTGGCCTCCTTGCTTTGGGTCCCTGACTTTTGGGGGTACCTGGCCCCCAGCCTTGTAATGGACTTGCCAAGGTTCTCATGGGGGCTGCCAGCGGCAGGCAGTGCCCCAAGGCCTTGGCAGGACAATGACCTTGCAGGATTCCAGGATGCTACTCATATGACAGCGTGGGGTTCCCATTGCCTTGAGAGTTTTCTTCTGTGTCTGAAGTGTCGTGCTGGCCAGGCTGTCACCTTCCTGTGGGACAGTGGCCTCTGTCATGCTTTCTAGGTGAGGAAGATCTTGAAGATCTGGGGGCTTTGGCATCCCCAGCCGCAGGTCCTGTGACTCCCAGCTCCTCTCCACATCACTGATGCTGACGCACAGAGTCCTGGTCCAGGGCCAGGTGGTCATGGGCTGTTGCCTGGCAACCGCTTCTGAGCAACAAGTTCAAGGTGAGGCCTCTTACCTTGAGTGGGAACCACTTCAATGACTGGAGTGGACTCAGGCAGGGTGGGTCATCACTGCCACTCCTCCCTGCTCAGACTCTCAGCCGGAGAGCCTCCCCTCATACTCAGCCCACAAGATGCCCGCAGCCCCAGATTCCAGTCCCAGTCCCCAAAGGAAGGTCCTCCTGCCCCACTCCCCTAACTCCTACACTTGTTTATTCAGGGTCAGCACGCACATGTGTGGGACAAGGATGAAAACACACACACATGCATGTGAGCATGTGCAGGCAGAGCCACCCAGTGTGGGGAAGGGCAGGGCTGTGGGACCCAGAGAAGGATCTGGCCCAGGCAGCCACACCCACATAATGCCCATGCCCAGGAGTCCCTCTACCCTCCCCCTACACACATGACCCAGCACATGTTCACAGCTAAGATGTCCTGAGCATCTAGTACACACCCAGCACTGTGCTCATACAAACCATGCACGTGGACGCACATCCCACCCAGCAGAAGCAGTGAGCCTGTGCGCAACCAGGCTGCTGGGGTAGCCTGGCCCACCTTCACTTGCCATGGTAGTCTGTCTTTGACCTACCTCCTACCCATTGGCCAGGCCAGACTCTCCATCATAGTCCCTTACTTTCTCTCTGGCTAGAAGGGTAGACACAGTGACCTATACTGACCAATCATAGCACCCTATAATCACATTGTCTTTAGAGATTGGCCCAAAGGACTTTCATGTGACGTAGTTGGAGCCAATCAGCTTTCTTCTATGAGATTTTGTAGTTGAATAATAGGAAGAAAAGTTATCTACTGCTTTTGGATGAGATCTGTAAGAATGTGGCCCTGGCCTGTCAAGGGTGTCTTTCAGGTCCTCAGAAGGACCTACTTTAGGAAGTTACATAAGAAAATGTCAGGATGCACAGAGTTCAAACATTCCCACACATTCACACCTATCTGGACACTCAACATCCAACCAAAGAATTGGCCCAGGCCACAGGTGTCATGTGTCACCATCTTTATTGACAAGAGCTAGGGGCAGAAGTAGCACAGGATTTCCTAACCAGCCTCCTGCTTCCCTTGCAAAACATTGGCCTCTGCCCAGGAGTCAGGAAGGTAGGGATAACTGGAGTGCCAGGCGTACCTTCTTCCTCCCTCCCTCTCATCCTTTTTTTTTTTTCTCCAGTCCTTTTCAGGGGAGCTCCATGCCCCACCCAGGGCTGAGCCTCAGGCCTGCAGCCTCTCCACTGGTTTGGTTTTGGGTCCTTCCTTCCCCACCAAAGGGTCTGCTCTAGCCCCAGGCCCTGCCTCCTGGCCCTGTGCACCCTTGAAAGCTGGACCCAGAAAGGCCGCCTGATGCAGGAGAGGGGTCTGGGCCAAGCTTGGCGGTGGGGAGCGTATCTCCACTCTGTCATCTGCACTGCCCCAGCCCACCTGTTGCAGTGACTGGCTGTTTCCTCAGAACAGCTGCTGCTGTCCCCAAATCCCAGGAGGCAGGCAGGCTGAGGCGTGATGGAGCAATGGGGGCCCAGAGAGGTCAGAGCTGGTCACAGGTCCTGAGATGATTTGAAGACCCAGGTCTCCAAAATTCTGGTTCAGGTGTTTTCCCTGAGGAACCCCTTCCCTCAGGGAGGGGGGCTTGGCCAGAAGTACCGACTGCCCAGGGCCACCTCCCTGTGGCTCTGAGGGGTCATCCCGGCAGGGAGCCCCGGCCCCCTTGGACAAGGCCCCTGGGAGTGTAGAGCATGGGGGGAATGGAGGGCCCTGCTCCCCCACATGAGGGGCTCACCCTCCCAATGCCCATTTCCCGGACCTCTGTCAAGGCCACGCTGGCCTCACCAGCACAACAGCGGCTGGCCCTGTACCTTGGGGGACATTTGCTTCCCCGTCATATGCTTTCCCACAGACAAGGTGGGCAGGGCATCCGTCAGCCCTGGCCCATGGAGGCAGTGACTGAGCTGAGCCCAGCAGGGCCAAGGTCAGCTCCAAGGTCATTAAAAACATCCGTCCTCCCCCTTCCTTCCCTCTTCCTCCTTCTGCTTCCTCTTCTTCCTCCTACCTCCTCCTCCTCCTCCTCTGTCTCCTCACATTGCTCCATAGACACTGACTCTCCAAGTCTGCCTGTGGATGCCGGGCTCAGCTCTGCTCTCAGAGCGGGGAGGGTGCAGGTTGCAGAAGAGGAACAGGGCTGTCCCTCCTCTGAGGCCTCAGGAACCTACCTAAGGAGCCCTCTGGGACAGAGTCCTGGGGACTTTAGCTGCCTTGGTGATCAGGTGGCTGAGCTCAACAGGGGCCCAACTAGGCTATGGGCAGCCTAAACTTAAGCAGCCTGGGGCCCTCTCTAAGAAAAGAAATACAAAATCGCAAGTACAAAATGAGTGTGGGATGCTGGGCGTGGTGGCACACACCCGAAATCCTCGCCTATAATCCCTCGGGAGGCTGAGGCAGGCGGATCAGCATGAGTTCAAAGCCAGCCTGGGCTACATAGTGAATTTAAGGCCAGCCTAAATTACAGAGTGAGACCCTGTCTCAACAAACAAAAAAAATAAACGAACAAAATGAATGCAAGGCCTCCAAAGGACCCAAGCAGCAAGGGACCCTGAAGCGGGACTTAATTTGCTTCCTGGAAAATCTGCCTCATTTCCTGCTCATGGGATTTCTAGCGCAGCTGTCAGGACCCATGGACCTGGAGGACACCGCGGTATGCAGGAAGCAGAGGCAGAGGCGTAGAGGAATCCAGGCAGCCCGGTCCTCGCAGCCGCCACAAGGGCTGAGCTGGAACCCGAGCCTCCCATTCCCTCCTCCCCACCGAGTTCAACTTTCTTCTTTGGGGTCCAGTTCAGCCTCCAGTGTCCCAGATTGAGCCCAGGAAGTCCTGGCCTTGGTCTGTCCGTCTGAGGACCCAGGCCAGGTGACGCCAGCCCCCTAACCTGGGCACCACTCCGGAAGTTCAGCCTGGCAGCCATGCCCTCCAGGGCTCTCATCTGACAGAGCCCATGCAGGCTGATTACTCCCATCCCTGAGTCACAGAGAAGAAAACAAGGCCCAGAGAGGCCAAGTGATCTGCCAAGGTCACACAGCAATCCTGGTAATAACAAGATCAGAGTCCAGGCCTCTGGTCATCCCACGTGAGCGCATATACAGCCTCTGCCCTTCTTGGGCTGCCAGCTCCTTCCCTGGTCCCTATCGACAGCGGATGTGGAGGAGGCCAGACTTCTCCCCAGCAGAGGGCTCCTGGGGGAGGGGCTGCTGCTCCTTGCCTGCCGTGGCACTGAGCGATCGCTCCTGCCCACTGGTGCCGGGCTGTGTGGTCTCAGTGACCCCGCCGCCATTCAGCTCCTTCCATTTCCTGTCCTTCCTCTCCTGCTCCTCCCCGCCCTCCTCTCCATCCTCATCCTCGTCCTCTTCCTCCGTCTTCTCCGGGGGGCCCGTGGGGGGCTCCTGGCTGCGCACGCGGCGGGACGGCCGCAGCAGAACCCTGCGGAAGCCTTGCTTGAAGCGGTAGGAGAGGAAGCCATAGAGGATGGGGTTGGCACAGCTGTTGGCATAGGGTAGTGCCACCACCAGGAAGTAGAGGCCGAAGAAGGCGGGCTCCTCAGGCAGGGGGCACACCACGTTGACGATGTTGAGCACATAGAAGGGCATCCAGCAGAGGACGAAGAGCGCCACCACCGCCACCACCATGCGCGTGACCCTGCGCTCAGAGCGCCGCCGCCGCTGGCCCGAGGGCGCCTGCACCCACTGGCATGAGGGAGCCCGCACCCGCCGCCCGGCCGAGCGCACCTTCACCACGATGAGCAGGTAGCAGAGACAGATGACCAGCAGCGGCCCGAAGAAGCCCAGCGCGGCTGTGTAGATGATGAAGGCGGCTCTCCAGGCCGCCGCCGGCTCGGGCCACTGCATGTGGCAGGTGCTCATGCCCTGGGGCACACCCGAGAAGACCACCACAGGCAGCACCACCACGGCCGAAGCCACCCAGACGGCCGCACTGACCACACGGGCCACCGGGGCCGTGCGCCAGCGGGCCGAGCGCGTAGGGTGTACCACAGCCAGGTAGCGGTCCACGCTCATGACCGTGAGGCAGAAGATGCTGGTGAACTGGTTGATGCCGTCCAGAGCCATCACCAGGCGACACATGAGGGACCCGAAGGGCCAGTAGGACAGAGCATTCTGGGCAGCCAGGAAGGGCAGCCCCAGCATGAAGAGCTCGTCGGCCAGCGCCAGGTTGAGGATGTACACGCTGGTGACCGACGGGCTGGCTGTGTGCCGCAGGACCACATAGATGACCAGTGAGTTGCCCAGCAGGCCCACCACGCACACCACCAAGTAGACGAGCGGGATCAGGACGCCGCTGATGGCCAGCCCTGCCGGACCCGGGGATGCAGACCTGTTTCCAAGGGTGGTGTCCAGCGGCCAGGCTGAGGAGGCATTCCCAGGGTCCCAGGTCGTGGGCACTGGTGAGGGGTAGCCAGGGGTATCCATGGCCCAGCGCAGCGGGTCAGCAGTCAGCTCCTGGCCTGGAGGGGGAAGGACACAGCTGAGTCACGGAGTCAGAGGGCAGCAATCTCGGCCCCTCTCCCGTTGCACTGAACATGGAGGCCATCTGCGGCCAGTCTATGGAGCTGCACGGTCCTGCAAGATTGGGTGGGTCTGTGCCGTTTATCAGAAGAGACACTAAGTCTTGGGGAAGTGAAGCGACCACCCCTCCAGGTCACATTACTAGGGTGTGGCACAGGACAGGAAGTTCTGCTGTTCCATAAAGTAATCATGCCCTTTCCAGGACTGGCACCCAGCTGGCAGGACCCCAGGAAGTGGACTGCGCTGCCTCCCCCACCAGTATGTCTCAGCCCCGATGAACCTATGCTCAAGCTGAATGGGGACCCTACAGGAACCTCGGAGGACCCATGAGCCCCCAAATTCCAGGTGAAAATGTGTCTGCAAGTCACATGTGGGGTGCACGCTGAAATCCCAGGACTTTGGGAGGCTGAGACAAGAGGATTGCAGGTTGGAGACCAGCCTGGGCAACTGAGTGACTCATCAAGATCCTGTCTTAAAATAAAAAAATAAAAAGAAGTGGGGATGTAGCTGAGAGCAAAGGCCCTGAGTCTAATCCCAAAACAAAACATAACATAACATAACATGCCTGTATCTTTTCTGGCGGAACCCAGAGCTTTCACCAGATGCCTGATTCTAAATGGAGTAAAGGACCCACAGGGCCAGGAACTCCCTCTGCCTGGCTGTCCCACTGGCCTCACCCCAGACCCTGCCAGGGAGGTAGCTGTGCCCTGGGGCTGGGGATGTGGAGGCCCCAGCTCCCCTGCAACCCAGCTGGAGATACAGAAGTCTGTGAACACATGGTGGGTGCTGTCACAGGACAGCTGCATCCCCCAGCCACAGACGCGAGGAGCTGATTGATGTCCCAGAGGGGACTGGGGCAGCAGCATGCCCACCAGCACTGCATGCCCTCCAGTACCTCCCTATCACAGCTCCTGGGTGTCAAAGCCAGGCCACCATCCCAGGCCCCCTGCTGGACTCAGTGCCCCTCAAGTGTGGAGATGCACCCAGCCCTTTCCTCCCCGCTGCAGCTGTTTCCTCCCACTTAGCCAAGCATGGCTCCACCTGCATTGGAGTACGAGACCTGGAGTCAGAGGAACAGGAGCAGATGGTCCTCAGCACAGCAGGGCAGGTGGCCAGTGAATGGAGGCCGGGTGGTACTTGCCAGCCTTCTCAGCTGGACTCTGGCTCCTGGAGGCCAGGCTGGGAGCACCTACCTCCTAATGACCTATCCCCTTGTCTCTTTGCCCCTGTCTGCCTCTGATTTTCCCTGCAGAAACTGTGATGGGGACACACATTCACTTTTATCTGAGCTTGGAGGCTTAGGGATCCTCTGTGGATTCGGGGAAAAGAAAGATGAAGGCCTTCCTCTCATGGCCTGCAATTCCACCCAGGACCTGCAGTAGGCGCTGCCCCAGGCAGACAAACCTCTGCAGGGGCAAAGCTCCCAGGACAGGGAGGCCGGCTGCTCCCAGCAGATGCCTTGGGCTCTGAGGGCCAACCAGGAGAGGCTGAGGGTAGCAGAGGACCCCTAGGCCGTGGCTCCGAGTGCTGAGTTCAGAACAGCCTCCCCTCCCAGAATAGGAGACAGGCGAGCTTCTGAGCCCGAGGGTGCCTGAGCTCAGCTGGCCCGCACCCCTCACCCTCAGCCAGGATGGTGGGCTGAGGCAGGCCAGGAGGGAGGAGGGCTAGTGGACAGGACCACAGCCATCCAGCTCAGAGCTGTCCCAGCCGCCCCCATTCTCAAGGCCATGGACCCAGAGCCGTAGACTGCAGGAGACCTATAAATAGCCTTTTAAATTCTTAGAACAGTCATAGAATCTCAGTCATAGATTCTTAGGCTCAGTGTCCTTGACGCAGAATGTTAAATTCCACTGCTAGAATCAGTCTTTGCTCGGTCCAGAACCGTGGAGTCTAAGACCTTTAACGTCCGGCTTCCCGGGCTTGGCTCATGAGGGTAGGGTCGGGGGGTGTTCTACATCACCTGTCCACCATGCACCCTGCTCTGCACAAAGCCGCTCTCCAGCGACCTTGCTGGGCAGCCAATCACAGCCCAGGGCTGCAGAGGGAGGACAGCGCCAGGCTGGAGAGGAGCAGAGAGCCAGGCAAACCTAATTTCCAGGCTTGAGGACAGATGCCCTCAGGGAAACCCCCTCCTCCTGCCAGGCAAACACGTGTGCAGCCTCACGTGCCAATACGCACTCGGGCAGGAGCACCTCAAGCCCAGCCAGACCCTCCTTCTGTACCCACGGGCCAACCAGCCCCTTGTGAAGCGTGGGCCACCAGCCTGGGTTCCGGCCACCACCCTGTCCCCGCCCATCCTCTCTGTCAAAGTTTAACAGCCCTGAAGCGGGCGGGCAAGAGGAGCAAGGAAATTACAGCTTTCCATGAGGGGTAAGGCAGACCTGCAATTTAGGTGCCGGCGTTTTTGGAAGCAGCTGGAATCCTGTGCATGATCTAGTTCATCCTTGGGAAGGAGAGACTTTTCCTCTCTGTCTGGTTTATCTTTGGCACAGCTTGCCTGAAAGCTGGGGGCGGATTCCTCTGAGGACCGTTCTGTTCAGGAGGGGAGAGGAGCACAGAGAGGGTGAGTGGCTGCCCTGAGCCCCACAGCAATTAAGGTCTGCCCCTGGGGATACCAGACTCCCAGCTGTGCTCACTCCCTTGTCTCCCAGCCACTACCCCTCTTGAGCTGGCTTTCAGCACCTAGCATCACCCAGAATTTGGTAATTATTGGCAGACCACACACCGCAGCCAGGAGAGTGCCAAGAGACAGTCTTCCTGAGCAGGGGTCTCAGACTCCCAGGTCAGAGAGGTTAGGCAACTTGCCTAGGGTCACCCAGCTGGTGAGTGGGAAGGGAGAATTCGAACTCTGTTTTGTATACTCTTAAAGCATCAGTATCTCTTGGACATGCAGCCTCAGACTGGGAGGAATCAGAGCCTGGGACAGTCCTGGACAGTGCAGGCTGATGGCCTCTGGCTGTCCTCTGCATCCCCAGGCCTTCCTCCAAAGAGGTCTGATTGTGCCCAAAGCTCCCACTCTAGGCCTGGGGCCTGAGCCCTGATTTCTACCCCACAAACCCCAGCTTGGGTCCAAGCTCTGCTACAGAGCGGCAGTGCCAGGGTGCAGTGTGACCTTGGGCAAACCTCTTCTCCTCTCTGGACCTAGTTTCCCTCCACTTAAATGCAGACGCAGGTTCCCAGGGTGGCTGTAAAGACTGGGTAGGCTCGGGCCAGACATCGTGCCCTGCACAGAGAGGGAGCCTAGGAGCACAGCCCCCCGTGAGCCCCTAGGTCACCACATCTTGCATCAGTTTCTCCAGCTGTGACCCTCGGCTGCTCCAAGACCTCAGGATTCTAGAATTGTACCCCAAACTCTGAGAGGAGCACCCCCACCCTGCAGCCCACGCAGAGGTCCCAGGAAGGCCTCCAACTCTGCAGCCCAGAACTCTGCCAGCCCACAGCCCAACCTCCCACATCCATCCTGGGCAGAGGGGGGGCCCTGGCACCCCCCTCAAGGACCCCAGCCCAGCTCCTTACCTGCCCACGGGGCGAGGGCTTCTTGCTGCCAGGCTGGTCATCATGCTGCTGCATCTTCCCCCCTGCCCAGTCCCTGGTGCCCCCAGAGCACCCCTAGCTGGCATCCCCCCGGGGTGCCCACTTCTAGGCCGCCTGTGAGCACGTGCCCCCTCCTAGGCCCTGGGAGCCCACACCTGCCCACAGAGCAGCTCCCATCTGCCCTCCGGCCCTGACTTCCCGCCGGCGCCCGGTGCGTCATGCCCTGTCCGTGGGACACATCCTCGGGGGAGAGGGGCACAGGTGGGGGTCTGCAGGCTGGGGTGGGTGGAGGAGGCTTCCCGAGGTGAGGAAGAGAAGACAGCGACAGGGACTGAGAAAAGCCAGTGGAACAGGGGAAAGGGGATTCGGTCGGAGGTGCAGAGAGAGGGCGGGGGAGAGTGGGTGGAAAGCCAGGATGAGGGGGAGCAGAGAGAGACGCGTGGCCGGGGAAGAGGAGGAGGAAAGGCAGGCGAGGGAGAGAGGGGACGAGAGCGATGCAGCGGGGCCAGCGCAAGCGAGGAAGGAGGAAGGAGAACGAGGGGGTGGCAGGGAGAGTGACAGAGAGGGATTGTGCCACAGATGGTGACATGGAGAGCCAGCACCAGCACGGGAGGGAGCCGGCGTGGCGTGGGGGGCGGGAGGGGTGGGAGGAGCGGCCGAGGCCAAGAGCAGGTGCCAGGGTGGTGGGGCCGCAGGTTAGGGGAGGAGGCCGGGAGAGGGAGGGGCCGGCCCTGTTACCGGGGAGATTTCAGCCACCCACGCTGGCCTTGGCTCTCGGGGGAGCAGAGAAGCTTGACACTCAGTGGCAGGACGCCCCCCGGGCTGCCGTGGCACATGTCCCCTGGGGTAGCAGCTGCGGCCCCGGGCGTGAGGCTGGGCACAGCTGTCCAGAGGGGGGGCGGGCAGGGGTGAGCCCTGAGTGGGGGTCTGCCGCAGGGTACACGGCCCTGGGCTGGACACAGGGTGGGGGTTGTCAGGTGCTGAGCACAGGGTGGGGGTCGTCTTCCTGGGGTCTGGGGAAGCTGGCGAGCCCCAAGCCGAGCAAGAAGCCAGAGGCCAGGGTGGAAAACGGGTATTTTTAGACTTTCAGAGCAGAGAGGCAACCTCAAAGCTCTCATGCAGCGAGAAAACAGATTTCCACTATTTTTAATTGACAAAATTAAAAATATAATCTCTATAATGAAGACAATTTTTTATAATACAAGTCTGCTAATGAGAAGAATAGAGTTCTTTGGGGGAGGATAATGTTTGGCTTAACTGGAGACCAAAGCTGGCATTTCCTGTTGTCAGAGGGGCTGCCTGTGCGGATCCGTGCGGATCCTTCCCAGCTCGGGGGCTCTGCAGACACAGGCAGGGCCCTTGGCCATTGGGAGTCCCTGTCCCAGGGGCCTGAGCCCTGGCCTGGCCGCCTCTGCACATCTTGTGACCCTGCCTCCCGAGAACGGGGAGGAAGAGGCAGAGAACAGAGCAAAGGGAAATGAGTCTTCCTTGAGGACCTCTCCGTAGTGGGTCACTCCTCAGGAGCAAGGCTGGACCTGCCTTTTGTCACGAGGTCCCAGGGCGTTCTCCCAGGCCCCAGGTGACCACAGGTCCAAGTTCATCCTGTAGATGGGCTCCCGGGACAGTGTTCTCAGGCTGCAGGGTGGGGATTCCGTGACACTGTCCCCTCTACCCACAGCCCTCCTGTGACTTCTCACTGACCCCCGAAAAGCCCCTTACAACCCACCTGGCTTCATACCTAGCAAGCCGTACTGCCCTGGCCTACCCAAGTGCAGCACACCCAGTCTCACTCACCCCTTCACCCGTCATTCATCTTCCAGATGCCCCTGGGTGCCGGGCTCGTCCTAAGCCCCAGGAACAAGGTGGTGGAGGAGACCAGCTCCTGCCTCCTGGCTCACTCGGGGTAGGACAGGCAATTTGCAAACACAAAGAGGGCTGGAACTGACCTGGGCCTGGAGAAGGGAGGCAGAGCCGGAAGGAGGCAGCGAAGGAGCCACTTGGTGCCGTGGAAGAGCGGAAACCAAGCACATTCCTGGGGAGGGCTTCTACCTCAGCCTGGAGGAGGGGGACTGCTCAGTGGGAGCAGAGGCCTTTGGGACCTGATTGATGTCTCTGCCAGGTTTGCTCTGGCTGCCCCTAGGGCCACACCTGGGCTGAGGGCAGAGTCAAGACACCAGCTGGGGGCCCAGTGAGGAGCGCTGGCTGCTTGGGGCCTTTGCGCAGGCTGCGCCCCTTCCCCACCCTCCTGGTGGCGCACAAGAAGTCACCGCCAGTTGTCCCCTCTGGAGGTCTTCCCGCCTCGGGTCAGGGTCGTCCCCTTCCCTAAGCCACCAGTCTGGCCCTAATCCCACCTGTGAGCAGCCAGCTGAGGGGGCAGGTCTGTCCCACACTGGGCTGTGTCCCCGGGCCTGGCACACAGTAGGTGTTTGCCAAGTGTTGAGTGAGTGAAGAGGATGGGAAGTTGGTGGCTGGGGGCAGAAGGGGCTGCTAAGGGGGCACTGGAGGTTGGGGGAGGGGCGGCCTGGGTGCCAGCTTGCGGCAGGTGCGACCCAAGTCAGAGAACAGCCTCCCTGGGGGCTCCTCCGGCAAAAGTGGCCCAAGAAGCAGGGCGCAAGAGAGCTGGGGGGCGAGGAAGTGTGGGGTACCTGGAAGCTGGGCGACCCTGCGCTGCTGGCATGGAAATCCCGGAGGCCTAGGGCCTGGGGCACGAGAACCCCTGACCCCTGTCAGAGCTGCTGGGGTCCTGGGGGCTGCCTGGCCTGCCACCCCCTAGACAGGACAACGCTGTCTCCTGTGCCAGAGCCCCACTCCTCCAAAACCAGGGCCTTGGCTGCACCCTTAGATTGTACGTCCACCATCAGACAGTTTTTCAGGAGCCCAGACCCAGGATTCTCCCCTCCCTGAGAGCCAGGACAAAGCTCCTTCGCTTTCCTCTCTGCCTGCAATACCTCCAAGACGGGGGCTCAGCTGCTGAGATGGACATCTGTCAGTCTCAAATAACAGATGACAAACAGCCACCTCAGCCCAACCCCTGGGCCGTCTCACTGCAGCCCCCCACAAGGGTGTCATCTGAGTCATCACCCCCACTGGTTCCAGTGGGTCTAAGGTGTGGCTTTGCCACTTACTGGCTGTGTGACCTCAGATTTGCGACTTAACCTCTCTGAGCTTCAGTCCTTCCTCTTCAACACCTGCTGTGTGGGGTTGCCATGACGATGGAATGAGTCAACTGCTACAGTTCCCAGGGACACTGAGACACTACCGTATGTGTTAGTTAATGTGATCCTGGCCACTTCTCAGCTCCCGAGGGTGGAGGGACAAGGGCTGGGACACCAGGCGGAGGAGTGCGAGCCCAGTGCCTGCCCGTGAAAACCTCTTGGAACTTGGGCCCCGCACTCTGTGTCTCTAAGCTATCCACGCTCTCGAGCCTGGTGCTGCCTGCTGGGCCTGGCAGTGGAGGCATTCAGGACCCGCCACTTGGGCATACTGATTCCTTTTAAACTAAAGTCTCTTGAAAAGCAAGAAGGGCATGGCGAGCTTTCCTGTGCTCCCTGAGGCAGGAGCTGAGGCTGTGGGAAAAGCGCCCTTCTGCCAACACCGGGGGCAGAGGGCGGGGACGGCTGCACCACAGACCTGCTCGGTGACCCCTTATCCTCCTGGGACACATCGGCCAGTTCCCTCCACACAAGGGCACGGACACTGCCTCACTCCTTGGGGCCTCCTGGGGACGGGGCTCCCACATCCAAGCCCATGGGAATAAGACTCCTGTTTTCCCCCGTGCCTCTGTCCCATGTCAGTTTAATTCTTAGGCCCAGCCAGAGACTCAAAGAGAGCAGAGAGCAAAACCTGTACCTCTGCCCTGCCCACCCCCGTCACCTATGTTGGTCCCCCGGTACTGCCCTCGGCAGGAAGTGAGGGCTTTTAGACACACAGATGCCAGCGTCAGACTCCTATGGCCATAAGCTGCTCACTGAATGAAACCCGCTATCTCCATGGCCTGTGTGTGTCCTTTAGTCGGAATCTCAGGTGAGCCCCAGGCCCTTTGCACAGGCTGCTCCCAGTCCCTCCCTTCACTCCAGTGGCAGGAGGGCATTATGTGCTCAGGGCAGCCTCCTCTGAAGCCCACCCCTCTTTGGCACTCCTGCCCACTCTTCCTCTGTAATGCAATTATTTTTTTATTTGATTTTATATTATCAAGACACTGCAAATAAAATTTTAAAACCAATTATGCTAAAAAGGGTTATAATAGCCAAAAAGATAACTATTCTCTTATGACCCTATCCCACTCCCTTGTCCCAGAGGTAACCCCGTCCTCATAGAGATTTCTCTGTTTATCTCCAGCTTCCTGAATATTATGTTTATTTTTCTCAATCTCGATTCCCCAACTTTACTCATATCTACGAAATCATCTATTAGGCCAATGAGCAGTTTAGATTTCTGAGACAGGATCTCATTTTGTTGTTTAGCCTAGCCTTGAACTACTATATAGCCCAGGCTGGCCTTGCACTCACTCCAACTCACAGAAATTCTGCTGCTTCAGCCTCCCAGGTGCTAGAATTATAGGCACGCACCACCACGCTTAGCAGGAGTTTAGATTTCTTACACCCTCTCCTCCCCTTCCTCATCCCCTCCCCATCTTCTCAGTAGGAATGATGTTACACACATATTAGGAATGCGATATACATATTATTTTCTGCTCAACCAAGAGTTAATAATTGCCTCATTTTTCCATTTGCTCAGTTTTTTTCTAAAATATGATTTTCTTGGACAATTGTTTCCACCTGTGCCCCAACAGCTCCATAAAAAACTAATTGTGGTGTTTCCAGATTCCAACCACAGTGAAATTTTTTTTTCCTGGCAGCTACTGAGCTCCTCTCGCCTGGCCCATGCTGCCCCTGAGGCCTAACTACAGCTCGGGCCTGGGGTGATCCTGAGAACCAAGTATTGAAGGCTGAGTTACCAGCCATGGCACCACTGGGAGGAGTCGGAATCTCTGGGAGGTGGGATAGTCAAAGGAAGTGAGGTCATTAAGGTGCGCCCTTGAGGGGCTATTGGGACCTCAGCCCTTCCTGTCTCTTTCTGTGCCTCTTGGCTGCCATGGGGAGAGAGCTTTACTCCACCACACACTCCCACCATGATGTTCTGCCTCACCACAGACTCAAAGCCAACAGAGCCAGTCAACCATTGACTGAGACTTTGAAATCCATGAGCCAACATGAATGTGCCGTAGTTTGAATCTTACATATCTTCCAAAGGCCATGGGCTAAAAGCTTGGTACCCAGATGATGGTGTTATGGGAAAGTCAGGGAAACTTCAGAAGGTGGGGTGAAGTTAGAAGAGGAGATCACTGGGGGTGTGTCTTTGGGAGGGTACATCCTGGATCTCTCCACCTTCTCTCTGTCTGTCTCTTTCCTTCCCAGGTGCCACGAGTTGAGCAGGTTTGTCTTTGTCACCCACTTTCACCGTGACGTTCTGCCTTAGCACAGGTCCAGAAACAATGAAGTCAAGTGAACACAGACTAAAACCCTGAAACTGTGAGCCAAGATGAATCTTTCTTCCTTTAAGTTCACTTTCTCAGATATTTTTTCACAGAAACAGACAGTTAACTAACAGAAAATTGGTACTAAGAAGTAGGGTTGTTGCTGTGGCTATACCTGACCATGTGGCTCAGAAGTCTTTGGAATTGGTTTGTGGGAGGAATTTGGAAAAGTTTGGAGAGGCTGGCTAGAAAAAAGCCTCTAAGGGGCTGGGGATTTAGCTCAGCAGCAAAGCGCCTGCCTGGCAAGCGCAAGGTCATGAGTTCAATTCTCGGTACCAGAGGGGGGAAAAAAAAAAAAAAAAGCTTCTTATATTGTAAGCAGAGCTTAATGGGTGATTCTAGTGGGAGCACAGAATGCTGATAGGAATGTGGACAGCAAAGGCCAGGCTCAAGATTTCCAGTGGGAATGAGGACTCTGTTGGTCACTGGATTAGTGGTGATACATATTATATTCCGGCAAAGAATTTGTTTATATTTTGTCCATGCCCTGAGACTTTATATGAGGCTGATTTTAAAGGCAAAAGACTAATCTGGCAGAGGAAATTTCAAGGCAGCTCAGTATTTAGTCTGTGGCATGGGTATTGCTGATTACTTTTAGCAAGATTTATAGTGAGAATCCGGAAAAAAAGCAGAACTGAAAGATCAAAAGACTTGCAGTTTGACTAGAGGAAGAGTATGTTTCAAGTTGTAGCTATAGAAGGTACGGTTGTTAAAAAGAGTACTTCCATTAAAAAGAACCCAAATACATTGTGCCTGGATGAGAAAGATACCTTGAAGGCATTTCAGGAATCAGCAAGACCCCATTCCTCACAGACTCAAAGGTGTAAAAATGTAAACCTTTCACTTGAGAAAAGAGTCTCTGGGTGCCTGCTCCCTCTGGGCTGCATAAGAAGTTTCCCCAGGTTCTCAATTTACCTCATTGTACAGGCGCGCAGAGGCTGTTGTAGCCTTGGTCCAAGTGGGCCTGGCTATTACTTGTATGGGCAGTAGATTCTAGCGTCATTCACATGATGCTGGTATTTCAGGCCCACAGAATGCAATAGGCTTACAGAGTCTTCTGCCTAGATTTCAAAGGAAGTCATGGAAGGCCACGGGGTGTGTGGCGGGATCAGAGTCCCTAGAGACAGCTCCTGAGTGGGGGGCAGTGCATGAAGCTGTAAGAGTGCCAAGGCTGCAGTGCAGACCCCAGGAAGTTGTAGATGCCAGAAACATGGATCATGTGCTGAGGTATTGGGGACCATAAATTATAAATTGAGTCTGGAGAACATCCAAGGCTGTCCTTGTCCAGCCCTGTAAACTGGACTGGAACACGGAAACTCTCCACTTTCTCCCAGTTATAGATGAACCCCTACGGCTAGTGACACTGTGGCATTCACAGGGCAAGATAAGACCTGCTGAAGACGTCAAGGATTTTAAAGCAGTGTAGTAGCAGCAGTAAAAGCTTTGCCTCGGGAAACTACAGTTTCCTTATGGCCCTTGTTTCATGCGGGCAAGAGTGCTTTGTTCTTTTACTAGGCCACCATAATTACCATGACCCTTCCTGGAATCACTTACTACCCCTCTCCAAGCACTGGCTGATACAAATAAGCAATCTGGAGTGTCTTTGTCTTTGCCCACCCTGAGGCATTGACCTCCTCCCTCCCTCTGTGAATTACTAAACTTGTCTCTGTCTCTTCTTTCATCCTTCACCATGCCCTCGGCCCTGAGGAAAGCCACAGGCAACAAGAACAGCCAGTGAGAGAGAGAGAGAGAGAGAGAGAGAGAGAGAGAGAGAGAGAGAGAGAGAGAATATGTGGCCTACTGCAGCCAGGACATAGGAGCCAGTCCCCGGAGGTCACACATGCTACCACCACCTTCTGGAATGGGAATGTTCACCCAGTGCCATTGTATTTTAGGAGTATGTAATTTTTAAAAAATAGGAGCTCATAGATTAAATTTACCTTGCACATCAGGAAGAAACTGGACTTCTGAGCAATGCTAGAACTTTTAAGATGTCCAGGGTTCTTGGAGATGGACTAAATTCATTTTGCAGTATAAGGTGAACATCTGCCTTTGGGACAAAGGGTGGAGTGTTATAGCTAGATCTGCAATGTTTCCCAAAGTCTCATGTGTACGTGGCTTCAACCTCAGCTCCTGGCCTGTTGGGAAGGGAGGAAACTTTCGGAGGTGGGGCCTAGTTGGAAGAGAAAGGTCATGAGGGAGTGACTTTGAAGGGCATATTTTGTTCCTGGACTCTTCTGTTTGTTTTTTCTTCTTGGCCACCCTAGGTGAAACTACATGTTCCCTGCCATGACCCTCTGCCTTACCGTAGCCCTGAAACCAATGCAGCGAGGAGATCAGGGCTGAAACCATGACCCACAACAAATCTTTCATCCAGTAAAATGATTTTCTCAGTTATTTTGTCAAAGCAACAGAACATTAACATACAGCTGGTGGCTTGGGATTTTATATAACAGGGATTTCCTCCAACTTTTTCCTGTGTTAGATCCAGATTCTTGGATTCCATATTTTACCTTTTGTTGGAAAGGATTTTACATTCTCCTTCTGATGGAACATGGCCTGCAGCAACTTCCCCAGAAAATAATACAAATATGGTTAACTCATAGATAGCCTGGCTGGGTATAAAATTTGAGGCTGAGCCAGGTATGGTGGCAAAAGCCTGTAATCCCAGCACTCTAGGAGGCTGAGGAAGGAAAATTACAAGTTCAAGGCCAGTCTGAATAACTTAGGAACTTAGTGACAACCTTTCTCAAAATAAAAATAAAAAATAGGTTGAGGATGTAACAGCATGAAGGCCCTGGGTTAATCCATGGGGGTGAGGGGTAGAAGGAGGAGAAAGAAGAGAAAGAGGAAGAGGAGGAGAAAGAGAGGGAGAAGAAGAAGGAGAAGGAAGAAAAGGAAGAGGAGGAAGAGGAAGAAGAGGAGGAGAAGGAGAAAGAGAAGAAGGAGAAAACTCTTGAGGCTGAAAATCACTTCAGCTCAGCAGATGGAGAGCATCTGTCCCCATCTCTGGCTGCCAACACAACTTGAACAATAGCTTTAGGTAACATTTTTCTTTACTCTAGAAACTTCTAGAATTTTTCCTTTAAGTCTGAATTTCTGAAATTTCATTACAATGTGTTTTGGGACTTTTTTTCCCCCCTTCATTGTTTGGGACTGTTTTAATCTGGAGATTCATGTTCTTCAGTTTGGGGGATGATTTTTACTATTATTTCTTTCCGATCTACTACTTGAATATTTAACCTCCTAGATTAACTCTTTAACTTGCTTGTTCGCCTTTACCATTTTGTTCTACTTCCTGTTAGAGTTTTCTGTTAACTATTTTTATCTTTCAACCGTCTTAACCAACATTTTTAAATTTCCCAGGACTCTTTTCTGATTTCTAGCTGCTGGCATCTTGGGCTTGTTTGTAGCTAGGCTATGCTTCCTTTTCTTCCCAAGAACAGCAATGATAGTTTCTTCAAAATTTTCTTCTGCTCACTGCATTATCTCTATTTCTTGCTGGTTGCTCTTCTCTTTCCTTGATTTCGACTTAGGCGCGCCATTCTTTGCTATGCATTCCTGTTTCAGAAGGAAGCATCAGAGCTCCAGCTGAAGCTCAAGCACACAGTGGTGAGCATCTCTGTAAGGCAGCTGGGTCTTTTGTCAAGGACACCTGGAGGTCAGCACCTGAGGCCTTCCTCTGGGGTGACCAGGTCCCCACTTTCCTGTCTCAGGTGAGTATATGCCTAGCAGTAGCACTCCTGAGCTGGACAAGGGAAGGGGCTGGGAACAGCCTGTTCACAACTCAGACTTTCACTAATCCCCCTGTAGCAGTCAGACGCTGGTGCATAACAAACCACTGTAAAATCTCCATGGCAACGACAGTACGCATTCACTGGCGCTGTTCAGCCAGGCTGCGTGGATCTAAATGGGTCACACTGGGCAGATGTGCATCAGGTTTCTCCCATTGCTTGGCACAGGCAGGTTCACCCACAACGCAGTCTTCTTCTACAGCACAGCAGAGCAGGTCCAAGGGCACAGGCACACAGGTGTCTCCTCTGAATCTCGTGCTAAGGTCCCTGTGGCACAGCAAGTTCCATGGCTGGGTCTCCGGGCAGTGGGGCCCGAGGGAGTGGTTATTTGCTAAGTGGAACGGAAGCCGCCAAGGTGCCAGTGTCAGTCTGGTGCCTCCCCCGACCTTGCCCCGGAGCAGGTGCCCCAATCCCCAGCTCTCTGTTTAATTTTCCCTGTCCAGCTCAGAAAAAGGGGCTTCCTGGCTGCATCGTGCAATGGTGAAGACTAGGGGGTTTCTAAGCGCTCCATAGACTCCCAGACCACCCGGACTGTTTGTTTCACCTCCTGCATCCCGTGTGCAGTGTCTGAATCCCTAATCCTGAGTCCCCCCGGGGTTCTTCCAGGCCACCCCGCCCAGTGGGCACTGAAATCGGTCTTCCTCGGTTCTGGCAAATGATTTATTCACACTGCCATCTGCTCTCACCCTCGCACACTGTGGTTTGGGGTTACAGAGGTCTCTCGCTTTCTCTGAAGGTGGGCGTTGTGTTTCTGTTTCTTGTTCTGTCTTGCTGCTTCTTTACGTGGCCCCTGGGACCAGAGCCTCTTCCTCTCCGTGCCATGTGACATGTGGCTCCAGCCTCGTGGCGGAGTTTCATTTGCGTGTCTACCTCTCCCTCCGGCTACGGGTCCCGGCCAGGGACAGCCGTGCCTCCCCTCGCTACACCTGCAGCCCCTGCACACCCTGGTGCAGAGGATCTGGTGCACACATGGGAACTAGATGAGGCAGAACTGGGGGTCCCTGGGATCTCTGCTCCCTTTGCCTTCCACCAGGCCCTCTGCAGGAGTCCCCGGACCTGCCTCTCCCTCCTTACCCCTCAGCCCCAGATGGGATCAGAGGGAAGCTATGGGGGGAACGGCAGAGATCGAAGGACTAGGCAGCAAGAGCCCCTGCCCAGAGAGGTCGCTGCTGGCACCAGTGCCTTGGGAACCAGCTCCCAAGACCTGGTGGTGAGGGCAGCAGGCACACGGGCCTCTCCGAGACTCTGCAGGAGGGGGGGCTCCTGTGGGCAGCTCTTCTCTTCCCCACGGCGACGGATGGGGCCACCATAACCTGGGGCTTCTGCTGCCACATCCAAGATGGCGGCGAGGAGGCTGGAGAGCGGGTGCTACGGGGTCACTGGCGTGGTTGGCATCCCCAGCCCCCTCTTGCACCCATATGCTCATTTGCATAAACAGCAGCCTCAGGGCGGCCCTGCTGCCCCAGGCTCGCTGTGCAGGGAAACCAGCTCCTTAACACCTCATCACAAACAGCCCTGAAGGCAGCCCCTGCGCAGGGGTAGAGGAGGGCTAGGGTCGGCGACTGCGGAAGTGCTGGGGTGAGCAGATGTCACGGGAGGAGGGAGCAGCTTGAGCCAAGGTCCTGGGGTGGATGAGGACAGTTCTCCATGAAGTGGCCCCGAGGGCTGGGACTATTGGAGGAGGGGAGGCAGGGCTAATGGGCGAGGCTGGCTTCTGTGCCCAGTGCCCTGCGGTGTCACTAGAGGGCTCAGACTGGGAGCCCGTTTGATCTGGTTTGGGCTCTGATGTGATAGCCCTGGCAGCAAGGATCCGAGCAGGATACACGAGCGGTCAGAACGGTGCCTGGTGGAACGCCCTGCTCCCTGGCTCTGCAGAAGTGCGCATCCCTGCCCCGCGGCGGTTCCCTTGGCCACAGGCAGCGTGAGCAGAGGCCTCCAACGCGGTCGGGAAGGGGCTCAGCTGTGGTGCTTCCAGATCCACCAGGAGAAGAGCGGATCCCCGCCAGTGCTGGTCGGAGGCTGAGAGAGCCGCGAGCACAGCCCCACCAGCCCGCGGCAGGAGCGGGTCCCCAATCCAGCCCAGGCGGTCAGCCAGCCCACCGTGGGCAGCGTCTGAAGAGGACAGTTGCACTGCTTGGTGGGAGAGGGACCGAACAGAGAGGGCGGTAGGGAGGCCAAAGAGGCCATCACTGCTGCTACGGGACAGCGGCAAGGCCCCGAGCCAGAGCCCGGCAGGGACAGGGATAGGTTGGGCCAATACTGGAAGCCAAACTGTCTGAGCGTGACCAGTGAATATCAGGGTGAGAGAATAGGAGCCTGGGGGACCCCCACATCCCTGCTTTGGAGGAGGAATTAGAAGCAGCCAGGCTCCAAAACAAAGTCTCAAAAGAGTTGGCCCTATTCTTCTCGGTTTTTTTTTATAGTCTTTTTGAGACAGGGTCTCCCGATGCAGTTCAGGCTGGCCTTGAGCTCACTTTGTAGCCCAGGCTGGTCTTGAACTCGCACCATTCCTCCTGCCTCAGCCTCCCAAGTGCTGGGATTACAGGCGTGGGCCACCACGCCCAGCTCCTTTTCTTTCTTTTCTCTCTCTTCTTTTCCTTTCCTTTCTTAACAGGGTCTCACCATGGGACCCAGCCTGGCTTTGAACCTGTGTTGATCCTCCCACCTCAGCTTCCCGAGTGCTGGGATTACTTGTGTGTGCCACCATGCCCAGCTGAAGGTGCTCTTGCCTGGCAGGCCACATATCCACCCCAAGATGGGTCAGGTATGCAGTGTGGAGCCCCATACCCTGCCAGGCCAGGTGCAGAACAGGTGCCGAGACCTGAGGCTGCTGGTGAGTGAGCCCCCGCCCCACCCAACAGCTCTTCCTGTTTCAAAACAGGTTCTCTCGGGCCTCCCTCACTGCCGCTCTTTTCTACCCGAGGGCCTCTGATCCTGAGCCCATTTGCAGAGCAGGAATGAGGGACCCAGCCCATGTCCAGGGACAGCTGAGTGCAAAAATACAGTGGCAAGAGCAATAGGCTGAGTCCTAAGGCTTGGTTACCAATGCTGTCAGCTAGCCATAACAGATGGCCTGACCAACACTAGCATGAGCGTGTAAGAGGTTTCGTTTTCATTTGTTTTCACGTCAAGGCAGCCATTGGTATCAATTCAGCTGCCAACCTGGGCTCTATTTACCTTTCTGCTCCAACATTCTGAATATGTTGGTTCATAGTGTGTCTTCATGATTGTGGCTTCAAGCTCACAAAATGGCTGCAACAGCTCTAGACATCCCATCAATATTCCAGGCAAGGAAAGAGGTGGGACAAAGGGCAGTGTCAGCTGCATTTGTCATTTTAATGGAAGGAAACACATTTTCCCAGAAGCTGCTTCCTCTGCTGACTTCCACTCATGTCTGGGTGGCCAGAACTGTGTGACCTTCAAGCACCAGATGCAAAACCAACTGGGAAAAGACATATTTTGTCTAGTGCTCGGTACCTGGCTCCCCTGCACAAAACTAGGATTCTGTTGTGGAGTGGGGTGGGAGTAGTGACAGAGGTGGGAGAGTGCAGGGCCTGCCTTAATCATCTGAGCTTGAACTCTGCAAAGTGGGGCAACAGTGAAAGACATTGCAGAAGAGGACATTCCACTTTCAGCTGGAAGGAGCACCCAGCCCCTTTTCAGAATGCAGGGAAGCAGGGGGAGAGGAACATGTGCAAAGGCCCAGAGGTGAGAGCAGCATGGATGTGGCTTCTGGGACTGAGGGTTCAGTATGATGGTGGAGGCTCTGACGTGGAAGAGGGATGGAGGCCAGGCCTCCAGAGCCTCCTGGAACCTACACCCTCCCCCTTCAAGAACAGGAGGCAGAAAGACCCTTCCTCTGACTCTGGCAGTGTGGAAGGGGTGCGCTGGGGCTTCCAACACAGGCCTGCAAGGGCTTTAATGTTTTCTTGTTTCAGAGGAAAAGTAACCCTAAAAACATACAGACTTTGCACAGCAAGTAAGGGAAGCAGAGGGGTCTCCCTGATCTCTGGGTCCCTTTGGTGTGGGTTGAGGGAGCTGGGGGTGAGGGTCCTGCCTTGGGACTTGGGACGTGAGACAGTGGGGCTGCTCAGAGCTCCAGAACAGTGCCTGTGGGACTGGAGTGGGGGCTTCTGTGCTGCCTGGGTGGGGGCGCTCACATCTCAGCCTCTCTGGAGTGTCAGCCCCTGGGGAGGGGGTGATTCAGGTGGCCCCGGATCCTTGGCAGCTAGAACAGCACCAGGCACAGAGGTAGTTGCCAGGAGATGTGTTGGATGGGTGGATGGATGGATGGATGGATGGATGGATGGATGGATGGATGGTTGGATGGATGGTTGGACAGCTCAGGGGAAACGGTGACTGTCCTCAAGAGGGGAAGTCTGGTGTGTGTCTCTGTACTAGCAAACCCTAAGGCAGGGGCTTCTGCCACCCTGCTCAGAGTCTTCCCTGAGCTTGGGGCCTGCTGGGGCCACTGCCTCCCTCCACTGACTGGAGGGACCATGTCCTGAGCTTCCATCCTGGCTTCACTGCAGCGCAGCATATGGGTTAAGCCTGGCTAAGCCAACCAGAGCCCAGAATCCCTCTGACAAATATAATTGGTTGAAGGGAGTGCCAAAGACTTAAGCCGGTCCAATCAGAGTAGACCTTCCCTAGAACTTTGTCTGGGACAGATACACTACTTGTTTTCTTTGGCTGAGTTTGAACCTGCAAGAATGGAGCCCCGAGAGTCACCTGCTTGAGAATGAACTAGCCACCAGAAGGCAGAACCAAGAGGTACAGGGAAACAAGCCCTCATAACATCTTTGGAACCCCCCCGGATCAAGCCGTACCTGAAGTCATGGGAGTTCCAAACTTGCATCAATAAATTTATTTTCTGTTTAAGCAGGTTATATTAGCTTGTCTATCTGCAATAGCAAGAGTCTCACCTGGCAGAGTATGAAAGTCCTAAGACTCTTCTAGAAACATACAGCTCAGAATCCCACCGGGAGAATGTAAAGTCTTGAGCAATGGCCAGGGGTTAGACTCTTGGACAGCATGGCAGATACCCACAGAGGTTTAGAAAAACTGATTCACGTTGTCCCAGTAAAGGAGAACTAAGACCAGAGAAGCACGCATCTGACACACGCATTTTGACTGCTCGAAGGAGGACTTTCAGACAAGCAGGATCTTCAGCACTGGAGGGAGGGCCTGGTCCCTGGAGATGCACAGTGGCTCCCTGGAGGTGTACAGTGGCAGCTGGCAGCCCTGACACTCCAAGTTCCCAGAGGGGGGTCAGGCGGCAGATGGGATGGGAGAAAGTGGGCACAGGCTGCCACGTGACAGGGGTTTTACTTGCAGGGCCTTGGGGCCCCTCTGGTCCCTGGGAAGGCAGGAATCTCTAGGGAAGGGGCAGCAGCCTGAGAATTCACCCCTGCCAGCCCCAGGGGCCTCCGGTGTGGAGACAATCAGCCAAGCTCTGCAGCCATTAAGAAATGCCACAGGGAGGAGATGCCAGGGCCAGCCGAGGTGCCTTTGGGCGTCTGGAGGGTCAAACCACTGGGAGAGAGGGCGGGCCAGGTGCAGCCTGGAAGGGAGATGCAGGGGGTGAGATGCTGAGGACAGGCAGAAGGCCCGCTCTCCTGGCCCCTGGCTCATCCCCTCCCTGCCCCCTATACCGTCCTCACCAGCCTCCTGGCTCCACCTCCAGGAAGCCCTGCTGGCTACCGCCACCCACCGGCACCCGCTCACCCCTTCTGCCCCACCCCACCTGTCACGGGTGTCCTCGGGCTCCCGCTCCTCCTCCCCACCACCCGCTACTGGAAGGGGCTGAGTGGGGCTCAGTGCCCCAGGGCCCTGCTCTGCTTCCTGCGCCTTCTCTGATCCCTCAGGGCTCCTTCTGGCAGGGGCTCCACAGGACGGGGGCAGTAGACAGGGTGCCTGGGGAAGCTGAGGCTCCCTCCGTACCCGGCCCAAATGTCTCTCACAGGGGACACTCCTTCCAGCCGCAGTGGGCTGGGGCGTGTGTTTGGCAGGTTGGGCTGGGGGTCCCAGAGGCCTGAGGGGGACGCTCACCCTAGAGGAGGCTGCAGGGACGCTTCTGTGGCCGCGTGGGCTGCGGGCACAGGACGGCACGGATGGCCTCGTCAAAGACAGTCTTCAGGCCTCTCTGGGTGAGGGCTGAGCACTCCAGGTACTTTACAGAGTCTGGGGACCGGAGGGGGCGGGAGAGAAGGCCTGAGTGGGAGAGCTCTGTGCAGACACCCAAACCAGGGTCCCCAACCCGAGCACAGTCCCAAGAAGGCCTCCTGGGAGCTGCATCACCTGAGCAGGGAATCTGCCCCATGGCGCCTCAGTTTCCCCTGCCCAGAGTGGGCAGCTGAGACCCACAGGAGGCAACCTGTGTCCTTCTCGGACGCAAGAGCCCCTGGGCAGTGGGAGGCAGGCAGGACGCGAGCTTCTGTGACCAAATCTCTTCGCCTCTCGTGTTCTGGAAACAGCATGGCTCCCCAAGGAGCAAACCCCCCTCAGAGTCACCAGGATCCCCAGTATCATCTGACTATCCCTTAGCCTCATTCCCATTCTACAGAGGAGGAAACTGAGGCTCGCAGAGGATGTGTGACTTGTCCAATACCCGCTGGAGATTTCCCCACCCAGGGCACGCAGGGCCCCTTGGCATGGGCGTGAGGACAGACAGGACCCAGAGAGTGAGAAGGCAGACCGTCCCCACCCTCGAGGACAGGGTTTCTTGGCCTCCCGGTCAGAGTCTGCATGGCCTCCCTGTGTCTGCTGCAACCTGAACACAACACCGGAAGGAGGAGCCGGAGGAAGGAAGGAGAGGGGAGACTCTGTCTCCCCACAGAAGGGCCAGAGGGAAGGGGACAGACACCGGTCAGCACCTGGCCGTTCCTGCATTTCCGACAGCGCTGTGGAGAAATCCTGTGATTCCCCCAGGGGCAGATGAGGAAACTGCTGGGAAAGCCATGAGCAGGAGGCTCCCAGCTGGGAAGGGGGCACGGGGCTGCAGGGGCGGCCCCAGGGGGAACCCACAGAGGGCCAGGAGGAAGAAAGGGTGGGCGGGGACAAGGATGTGAGGCCCGGGGAGGGTGTCACTTGTCTAAAGTCTATGAGGAGATAACCAGTTGGTGGCACAAGCCTGGAACCCCAGCACCAGGGAGGCAGAGGCAGGAGGATGACTGTGAGCCTGGGCTACACAGTGCACTCAAGGCCAGCCTGAGCTACATAATGAGGCCCTGTCTCAAAAAACAAAAACCCCGAAGTCCGCAAGGAGAGCGCAGCAGCCCTGGGACAAGGCGGGGGATCCAAGGCTTAAACCCCAGGCAAGGCCCCTGGGGCAGGAGGAGAGGCTGCTGCGGTTTGTCTTCCGGTGAGAGAGGGGCCCCTCCTGCTTCCGGAGGAAGGCGGTGGGGCGGGGAGGAGAAGCTGGGCTCAGGCCCAGCAGGGAGGCAGAGCAGCTCAGGGTGGCCAGGCCCAGCTGGTGGTCCCAGCTGTGCTCCACCTGACCAGGACAGGGACAGGGCCCCAGGTCTGAGCAGTCCCCACCGCACCCCCAGGCTACAACTGCTGTCCTTCGTTCAGATTCCAATGGGGCACCTCCCAGCTGGGTGACCTTGGGAAGTCATGAACTCCCCAGCCCAGGGTCAGCCTGCAGGCAGACAGCAGCGGGGGAATGTGATGCCAGAGTGCACTTCCTCCAGGAAGCCCTCCCAGAAAGCCCATGCTGGGCTCGGCTGTCCACCTCCAGGGAACCAGTCTGCCTGAACAAACCACACCCCCTATTTTCAAAGCCTAGCAAGGGAGACTGCTCCTTGTTACCAGTGCTTCTCTGGGCAACGCTGCCCCAGGAGCCTGCGTGTTAATTCTCTTAATTCTCCCCGAGACCCGCAGAGGCAGGAACCATCACCATAGCCATGCCTTACTGAGGAGACACAGGCGCAAAGGCCAGGGGATGGGGCCAGGGTCACGCAGCCAGGGCACCGCACAGCCAGCGTTTCAGCCCTGTGGCCTAGCCACGGAGCAAGGCTGTGCCGGGCTCGCCCTGCCCAGCTCCCCGACCTGCGCCTGGCCCCGTACCAATCTCCTTGGCCAGTGCCAGGCCCTGTGGGTAGGTGATGGGAGCCAGCTTCTTCTCCTTCAGCTTCTCGATGGTCTCCTTGTCGTCCCGCAGGTCCAGCTTGGTGCCCACCAGGATGATGGGCGTGCTGGGGCAGTGGTGCCGCACCTCAGGGTACCACTGGCGGGCAGCAGGCACAGGAGGAGAGGGGCGGGCATAGAGGGCACCAGTGGAGAGGCGGTGAGCGGGCAGAAGGGTGAGAGGAGCGTGGAGCGGGCACGCGGAAGCCCGGCGCGTGGTCACAGCACAAGAGCGGGCGGAGATAAAATGTGGGCACGAGGTGATGCAGAGATAA
This sequence comes from Chinchilla lanigera, assembly GCF_000276665.1. NCBI lineage: Eukaryota > Metazoa > Chordata > Mammalia > Rodentia > Chinchillidae > Chinchilla > Chinchilla lanigera. Next base: position 23,701,057 of record NW_004955413.1, read on the forward strand.
GACACGGACACAAGGTTGCACAGGAAGGAGAGAGGACAAAGTCACGGGAGGCAGGGAGGATGACCACCCTCCTGACCCCTCGGAAGCCCCTCCGAGCCCTGGTCCCTACCCGGTCCCCTGCAGCACCTGGTTAGCACAGGACTGTCCCCACCGTGCCCTCTGCTGCCCCAGGAGGGCTCACACTGCCTGCCCCTGCCCCCACCTGCAGGCTACCCGCCTCCTCGGGGCTCCATCCGCCCAGCTCACCTTCGCACGGACATTCTCGTAGGAGGCGGGGCTGACGAGGGAGAAGCAGATGAGGAAGACGTCCTGGGGACAGAACAGGCCAGGGTTGCCTCGAGGGCTCCAGTGGGACAGCTCTGGGGCGGCTCCTGGGCCGCCTGAGAGTGGGGGCGGGGGCTGCGGGGCTCCCCCATCCCTGCAGGAAGCGCTCGGTGTCCCTGCTGCTGACAGATGGGCAGTGGGCTCACACAGGCTAGGGGCCTGCCAGGCGCACCTCGGAATGGGACGCAGGGCCCCAGAATCCATCCCAACAATGTCCTGCGCTGCCTACCAGCCCCAGCCCTCCCCCACGCACCGAGAGGTAGAACCAGGACCCCGGGCTTGGCAGCCACAGGCCCCCTGCAGGCTCACAGCCTGGCTGTTACTGGGGCCCCTGCCACACCCGAGAGGCGGAGCTGGGAAGCGGACCCAGCGACAGCAGAGGACAGAAAGGATCAAGACCTCGGCAGGGGCCCGGTTCTGCCCGGGCGGACTCTGACAACTGCGTCTCACGGGGTACCAGGTTCACCAGGCCACGCTGGCCTCAAGGTGGGGAGCGCAGAGGAAACAAGGGCCCGGGGCCAGGACCCCAGGTGGGACGGGAGGGCAGCACACCGTCTGTGGGTAGGAGAGCGGCCGCAGGCGGTCGTAGTCCTCCTGGCCAGCCGTGTCCCACAGCCCCAGGTTCACGGGCTTGCTGTCCACCATCACGTTGGCTGAATAGTTGTCAAACCTGTGGGGCATGGTGAGACAGAGGACTCGGGTCAGCCTCCCAGCCCAGAGCCTGGCACTTCCAGCCCAGCCCCGAACTGTTCCACGCAGGGCTGAGACCCAGAGAGGGGCTGCAGCTGGCCCCAAGTCACACAGCGCGATGCAGTCTATAGTTTTTCATGACTGATTCACCCTCTTTAAATTGCTTTCAATGGGAGGAAAACATTAGCGCCCGGTCACTATTCTGCCTGCCACTGTCCGAAGGAGGAATGACCGAGGCTGAGCACCCTTCCCTCCAAGAACTCACGCACCTACCTGCCACCTAGCTGGTCACTCGCTGTTTGTTGAGTGAATGTTTGTCCCTGTTTTAGGATGAGTCCTCCAGGAACAAGTCCTGAGACAACGAGGTACGGGGGTTATTTGAGAGGGAGTCCAGCAAACCACCAGAGGGGAGCTGCCGACAGGAGACAAGGAAGGGATGGTGGCCGAGACAGGATGGGCTGGTGAGCTACTCGGGCCTGCAGGGCCTCCCAGGAGGCAGAGGGACCCTAAACAGGGCATCCCCAGAGAGGGCAGGACTCAGGGACAGTTATCCACCATCCCCCTTCTCTGGCAGACAGAGGCCGCCCTGAGTGACACAGAAAGCCGCAGTCACGAACTCATGGAAAAACTGACTGGGCCCTCAGTGTCCACAGGAGGCTGAAGCATGTCAGGGCAAGGGACAAACAGGGCAGGTAAGGGAGGCCTTGGAATGCAGCCTGCCCTACACACACCCAGAGGTAAAGGTGTTGCTCCCTCATGCTGTTCAGGAAAAAAATGAGACCAGAGAGGTCAAGTGACATGCCCAAGGCCACCCAGCCAATGAGAGACCCAACTAGGTAAGAAGCCTGTCTGACCCCACATTCAGAGCTCCCACATAGGCCCACTGTGCCCCTCCCCCGGAGGTCCCACCTCCAGACCCCTTGCTGTGCAGGCCCTCCCACCCCTTTCAACCCTTGCCTCCTATTCATGCTTCAAAACCCTGCTGGGCAACCCTCCCACTCAGGGACTCCCTGCCCAGTCTCAGAAAGAGCTCTGGGTCCCTTCCTCAGGTGACTGCTTTGCCTTGACCTTGACCTTGAGCGGGTGTTTCCTATGTTTGCCCCTGTGGACTGGGCTTCTACCTGCTTCACCTCCCCAATCTCAGGCCAGGTGCCCCAGGGAGCACAGGTGGGACAGGAGCCAGGCAGCCTGCCCTGAAGCTCTCTGGAAGCCGCCTCCTCCAGGAACCACTCACAGAATGCAGCTCAGCCAGGCCACAGAAGCCCCAGTGCTTCAAAGGGAACCAAAGGCCCCCCTCCAGACAGACACCCCAGCCCAGCTGTGGGCACCCCACATTTCAAGTTTTGTTTTGTTTAGTTGCAGTGCTGGGGTGGATCCCAGGGCTTCACACAAGCCAGCCAGCCCTCTTCTACTGAGTAGCCGCTGACATTTGTAATGCACGCTGCTGGCTCTGCCCTGGACTTGGGCCTGGTCACCCCTCAGTTCCTCCCTTGGTCCCCAGGGCCTGGAAACTCCTATACCCGTGGCCTCTCGCTCCCCATGTGCCTTCCCCTCCCCCGCTTCCTCCCCGCGGCCAGCAGAGCTGACTGTTGCTCACCCCAGAGCCCGTCCTGCGCCTCTGCAGACCAGGGCCGCCCCACCCAGCCTGCACTCCCTGCTGGTCAGTGTCCTCTGCAGCAGGTACTGGACCGGGTTTGGTCTTCTGTGCACCCTGAGGCTAGCGAGGGGCCCAGCACACAGTAGGTCTGCTGCACACCCACTCTGGAGTCACCCACACTGCAGGGTTGTGGGAAGAAGGCGCTGTCCGGAGAGCCACAGCCAGGCATGCCGGGAAAACAAATGGTTTAGGTTCCAACCAGAAAACACGTTTGGGACAAGGCTGGAAGACCAGGACACTCTCCTCCTTCGACTTCCAACCTAAAATTCTGGCTCTAGACCATCCCAAGGTTCCTCGAGCCACAAGCGTCTGTGTCCCTGGGTCACTCCAGGGCGGCGGGGCAGAGGCATTGGTGAAAGGGCTGGGACCTCTGATGGCACCAAGAACCAAGTCCAGGGCCAAGAGGAGGCGAGGAGCCTTTTACATTAGGCCTTGAAGTCCCGGTGTGACTCGAGACAAACGGACCTTAAGTTACCCACCTCACCCAAGTAAGGAAACTGAGGCCCCGAGAATTCAAATGATATTGCCAAGCCAGCCGGCGTGGCAGCGCGGGCGCCGGCCTTCAATACCTGCTCATCCAGGGACGCACGTTAGGGAGCAGACAAGTGAACGGCAGGTGGGTTCAGCCGGGGACAGCGCCCAGGGACAGCTGTCTGAGGTTGGGAAGGACAGTTCCCTGAGAAGCTGCATCCCAGGGTGTGACTCAGGCTGAGTGACCTGGCTTCTCTGAGCCTGACTCACGTCACTAGGGGGAAAAAAAACCCTGTCTCTTGGGGCCATTCCCACTGGGAGATGTGAGAAGCCGGACGATCTCATTTTTGATGTCGCCAAGTGCCCCCACTGGGCCCCTCTCTAGAGGGCCAGTTGCCAGGATCTGAGGGACAGCTGCAGGGATACATCGATGATTGTTGCTCCTGGGGTCGCCCTGGTTTATGAGGCCTGAGGGAGGCACTCTGGAGGTCGCCATGGCCAAGCCCCTCCCCCTGGGCCCGTATTTTGCAGGTGGAGACACTGGGGCTTGCAGGCAGGAAGGGACTTGCCCAGCAGCTCCAGCCAGGTGGCGGCAGCAGCGGCCAGATCCTGTTGCCCAACTGAGCGAGGCCATAGCCGTGCAATGAGCATTGCGGCCGCTTTGTGGTTTGGGGGAGAGCTGAGGACTGGGGTAGCAGGGTGGCCCTGGGGAGGCCGGTTCTGGCTAAGGCCCAGCCCTGCCCCTGATGGAGTGGAGGAGAGGTAGGTGAGAGGGGGCTCTGTACCCTGGTGTCACTCATCTTTGCCCCAAGCCTCCCCCAAGGAGGAGCACGGTGCCCCACCGGGCATGCGTGGATGGTGCCGTGGGAGCAAGGGAGGACTGACCAGGCTGGCAGGGGCTTAGAACACTGTAAGGATTCTGCTCTGGGAGCCCGGATGTTACATTGCCCAGGGAATTCTGGGAGTGCTTTGCCAGTGCCCCGAAGGGAGGGTCACAAAGGAAGGTGAAATGAAACACCTAAAGGAATGGTGAGTGTGCCTGCTTACAGAGTGCCCAGCAGCCCGCCTGGCGGCCCCAGCATTACAAATGCCACCAATGTCCGGTACCCTGCCCTGGAATGGACAGTGCAGGAGACAGACAAGGGCCTTGTCCCCGGGGTCCCACACCAGCAGGGTGCAGCCCAGGAACTGAGGCATCAAGCCGGATCCTGATGGCTAGGGAGAAACAACAGCAACATGGTGGGATGCAGGGAAGGGGCCGCCTTAGTCAGGGGTCAGCAAGTCATGTCTGAGCAGCAAACTGGATACCAGGAAGGCAGGAGTGACCCAGGATCAGAGGCTGGAGGGCAGAGGCTGGCATGTCGGGGATGGAGGAGGAAGCCCAGCATTGGGAGTGTGTGGTAGTGACACAGTGAGGGTTGGGCTTCCACCCTTTAAATGCTGGGACAGGGATGCGTTTTAAGTATGAAGTGGCTGGGTGTGGTGGCACGCACGTGTAATCTCACCACTCTGGGAGACTGAGGCAGGAGGATCACAAGTTTGAACCCAGCCTGGGTAATTTAGTGACTTAGTAAGAACTTGCCTCAAAAAAAACTTTTTTCTTTAAAAAATAGCTCAGTGTAAAGCCCTTGGTTCAATCCCTGGTACCACCACGGAAGGAAGGAAGGAAGGAAGGAAGGAAGGAAGGAAGGAAGGAAGGAAGGAAGGAAGGAAGGAAAGGGGGGAGGGAAGGAGGGAGGGAAGGAGGGAGGGAAGAAGGAGAAAAGGAAAGGAAAGGAGAAAGGAAAGGAAAGGAGAAAAACATGAATAGAGCAGGGAGGGTTTCACAGCAAGATGTGGTCCTAGCTTTGTCTTTTCAAAGCTCTCCTGGGCTTCACTTTGAGCATGGTTGTAAGGACGGAGGACATGCCAAGGAGACATGCCCAGAGACCCTCTATGTCACACCCAAAGACAAGGTCTTCCTGCCACACCTGTATATCCCCAACGCTCCCACAGGACCAGGACCATCCCCAGAGTAGGTATCAGTCTTGTGAAAATGTGCAGCAGCCTCAAGGGTCCTTACTAGCTCAATATTGGGTCCAGGGCATAAATTAGCAGGCCATAAATGCCGCAGCCTTAGGGTGGAGTTTGGAAATCAGTGCTGCAATACCGCAATCCAAGCCTCAGCATCCCTGCAGTAAAAGGCCCCAGGCAGCCTGAATCCCCTCTAACGGAATGCAGAGAAAGGTGATGAAGAGAGCCTATCAGGGAGATGCTCCACAGACCCCAGCACTTGATTGGCTGGTCCACAGTACATCCCGCCCGCTAGGGAAGGTGCCAGTACATTGGCTGTTAGACTCCTGCCTCGGGCTGTAGGGTCAGGTGCTCAGGGTGGCTGATGTTCCCCTCCCTGTAGCCTGAACCCCACTGGGTATTGTCTGGGGCCAAGCAACTTGGTGGTGGGAGACAAGGCTGCTACACAATACAAAGTGAAAGTGCTCGGCCCTTGTTCAGAAGTTTTTGAGAAATGTGGAAAGAATATCAGAGACTAAACCAGGTGTGGGACCCTTCTGAGCACCGCGTGCTTTGCACCTGACTAGCGGCACCCATGCCACCAGCCCCGAGGGGTGCTCTGACCCAACCCCACTGAGTCCAGGACAACTTAGCCCCCTACCTGTCATTAGGGACCCCCACACACGCACACACACCCCAGTCCAAGTTGTTGGGACCAACTGGCCCTCACCTGCCTCATTTAGAAGCCTCAGTCTTCCAGCTCCCTGCAGGAGGGGAGGAGCCCGGGCCAGGCTGGGATCTCCCGGCCCTGCCCCTGCCTCTGCCTCTCATAGAGAGGGAAACTGAGGCTTAGAGACCAGAAAAGGGAAATGGTAGGTCCAAGATCAGCAAAAGGGGCCTTCAGGCCAGGAAGAACAGGCAGAGGTCGGCTGGGATCTCCGCCAGCATCCAGAGACTCGGGGACACAGGTGGTGACAACACACTGCTGGTGACAGCGGCCTTCAGCAGGCTCTCCCTTACCAATTCTGCACCTGCCTCCCTACCCTGACACAGTCCCTCATCCTTCCGCCTCCCTGGTAGGCCCATCAGGCGGGCTCTGGCACCCCCACCACCTGAGCCCTAGGTACCGCCCGGCCCGGCCCTCCCAGCACTCACACGGTTGAGAGCCAGCCCTATGCTGGCACTCAGAGGAGTCTGGTAAATGGTGACAGGCGGCCATCTGGACCCCTCATTCCCGCTTGGGTGGAGGGGCACTCTGCAACCCCAGGACCAGCTGAGCAGAAATCAGCTCTCCTGTCCTCCTCGCGGGTGGGCCAGACTGTCGAAAGCAGCTGAGCCCAGTGCCCCAGGGAAGGCTCGGCTATCAGCAGAGCATGCTGTGCCCACTCACGGGGGCTCAACAGGCCCAGGGTGGGGTTGGCCCAGGGCTCTGTGTTTGGCAATAGGGCCCTAGGGAATCCTCCGATATCTAAGGGGCAGTCAAAGGTCCCTTGGGCCCTGGGCACTATTCTTTCTGCTTCTCTTACCCCTTCCGAAAGGGTCTGGATGCTGCTCCTGAAAGGGGGTCCCATTACAGTCACAAAGCAAGGGCCCCAGCAACCTCCCTGTGGCCCTAGAGCACAACCCCTTTAGCCACAGCGAGATACAGTTTTCCCACGTCTTGGTATCACAACGCCGAGGACCAAATGAGATCACACTTGTGCGACTTTGTAGACGGCCATCCTGGGGCCCCTCCCGTGCTGTCTGGTTCAGATCCCCTTAAAACACAGGACGGCGCAGAAGACATCATGCCCGCGATCCCAGGTGTCAGACGCTGTGCCAAGACTGCAGGGAGGCCCGCGCGGAACCGGGCCGTGGGACAGATCACCTGAAGTCACACCGGGGTGTGGGACACCTCTAGGGGTGGATGGGAACAGCTTCCGGGAGGAGGGGACCCTGGAGCGGGGCTAAAGCTTTCACACACACGGACACGGGAAGGAAGAGCACTGCAGGCAGAGGGAAGAACCTGAGCAAGGCCCTGAGGGGAAAGCACCCAGGGAACCCTCGCCCAGCAGCAGGGAACAGGAAGCAAAGCAAAGGCCATGCCCTCTTCCTCCGCCCCGTCCTCCTCTTCCTCCTCTCCCTCCTTCTCCCCTCCCGTCAGCTTCTCCACCCAGCCCCGCTTCCACCATCTGCTCCTGCTGGGTCTGGCCGGCCCTCTCCTCTCCTCTCCTCTCTTCTCTCCTCCGAGGCCAGCTTGAAAATCACCTCCTGTCTCCCGCCCTGTCCCCATCGCCCCACCCTGACACAGTCCCTCATCCTTCTGCCTCCCTGGTAGGCCCATCAGGCGGGCTCTGGCACCCCTACCACCTGAGCCCTAGGTACCGCCCGGCCCGGCCCTCCCAGCACTCACACGGTGGGGATGTACTCTCCAGGGAAGGCGTTGGTGGTGTAGCTGATGAGGAGGCAGGTCTTGCCCACAGCTCTGAAAGACAAGAAGCCAGAGAGGACACAGTCGAGGGCTCTGCCTGGCACACGAGGACGGTTCCCAGTCTGTGCCTGGTGCTCTAGAGACCCGGTCTCTGCCCAGGCTCAGGTCTCTGGGTTCAGAACCCCCCCCCCCCCGGGATGCCAGAGACTCTGGTCCAAAGACGGAGGCAGAACCAGGAATGACAGCATGGGCAGCCTGGGCTTCCGACCCCGTTCTGTCATCACACTCCCAGGTTGCAAATCCCACCTCCTACCAGTGGCATGGCCTTGGAAGTCACCTAACCGCCCTCTGCCTCAGTTTCCCCATCTAGAAAACAAGGGTGAGTCCATCCTCCTAGGAGTGTGTGGGGTGTGACTTCAATGGTGCTCATGAGAGCGCTTAGCCAGGGCCTGGCACGGTCAGGGCAGCCAGAGACAGTCAGGAGGGCCTGGCCCTTCTTCCCGCCACTGTACCATGGGGCGTAGTAGGTAAGAGCACAGTCAGAGACTGCGGTTCCAATCCTGTGAGGTCTTAGGCAAATCACTAACCCTCTCTGAGCTTGCATCTCCCACCTGTATAAAGGGGTGTGATCTAAAGTTTGGGGTGGGGATAAAAGGGGCAGGACAGAGCCCGGTGCCTGGCACATAGTGAGCCATAACTAAGAGGTGACGGCCACTACTCGCAATGTTGCCCCCGGCCTGCCAGGTGAGCGGGCACATGGAGCTCCTTGAGTAGCTGAGTGCTGAGGGGGCAGCTCTGGGCCTTCCCCAGCTCTGCTGGGTTCTGTCACTTCCTGTTCCAGGCCGACTTCTCACCCTCTCTCCACTGCCGCCCTCCCCAGGGCCTGCCAACAAGGTAACTTTGAATGATGGGACGTTGTTACCCTTGACTTCTGCGCCTCCCCCATCAGAGGCAAAGCAGAAGTGCGCAGGGCGGGCTGGGACAGGCGGAGGGCAGATGGGGCAGATAACAGGCGGCTGCCTATGCCCCTATTGAGCCTGATCCCAGCCAAAGTCGGCCCCAGGGACTCAGGCCTGGAGAGAGCCAAGTCTCCCGAGGCCACAGGCTGCGGTTGTGCGGAGGGGGCCAGCTGCACCACACTGGGATCGGTGCCGGGGCACCCAGCAGGCACAGTCGCTTGGACCCTAACACGCCCTGGCTGGAGTGAGAGCCTGACACACCAACCCTGCCATCCTACAGATGAGGAAACTGAGGCCACAGGGGACATGACTGCTGAGGTCACTGTGATCTGACCACTGAGAAGCCCTTGGCCCAGCCCTTGCCCCCCCAGGCCTCCTGCCCTCCTCCTTCCTGACTCTGCCTCTGATTCTCCCCCACATCCTCCTCAACCGTTAGGCTGAAGGGCGGGGGCAGAAACGTACGCGATCCACTCAGCATGTCCCTGTGACCCCACAGCAGCCCCGGGGACCTGAGTCTCTTCCCAGATGGCGTGGCTGAGACTCAGAGTCGTGCTGTGACCTGTGACGGGCCCCAGGCCCCTGCAGCAGCAAGCAAGGGACCACAGCCCGGGTCAGCCTGGGACAGAGGCAAAACTGTTGGTCCCCGCCTAACCCTGCATGCACAGAACTGCAGCCTGAATTGGAGACCTGCCCCGGCTCTCAGGGTGCAGGCGCGGGCCCCAGGCACCATTGCCCTCCAACCCAGCGGTTTGCAGGGTGGACGGGCGCAAAGGGCAAGACTGTCCTCAGCCACCCCAGGTGCTCCCTCTGGGCCCTGGGACAAGAAGGAAGCCACTCCTCCCAGCGGTCCCCAGGACTCCTCCATCCGCCCATCTGCCGGATGCAGGGCGGAAGGGTCTCCAGGGTCCCAGGAGGTACCTACCCATCTCCCACCACCACACACTTGATGGCCTGCATCGTGTCCGGGGCCTGGGGTGTGGCAGCGACAGCTCAGGGCCGGAGGCAGCGTGCCTGCGGGCACCAGGGGTGTGGAGAGCTGGCGAGGTGGCCCGGAGGAGAGGCGGGGAAGCAGCCGAGGGACAGGAGGCAGGAGGAAGCGGAAGGGGAACTCACCAGGCTGCAGCCTGGCCTGCAGAGGGCGGGGCCTGCAGGAGGGCAGGGCAGGGGGCCTCAGGTGCTGGCTCTGCCCCTCTACCCCCAGGCACCTGCCCTGGGGTTCTAGCAGGACACCTGGGCAACTTCTGGACTGGGAGACCCACTTCCTCTCTGAGGGATGGAGACAAGGTTGCTCCCCCAGAATGTGAGGCTGCCCCAAGGTCAGTTCACCTCAACCATATGTGAGCATTTCACGATGCCTGCTGGGCACCGGGCACAGGGACGGGAGTGGATGTTCCTCGGTGCGGGAGGCCTCACCCGTAGAGAGGCCGGGCTGCAGCACAGGTGCCTGTAGATGCGACAGGAAGTGACTAGAGCCACAGAGGAGAGCAGGAAGGACCTCTGTGTCGCCAAGAGGAAGAGCTGGCGACCAGCAGGTTGGCATCGCCCAAGCTGGCACTTGGAATGTGGTGTCCAAGCCAGGGCAGTGGGGTGGGCATCGCCTGGGCGCACATAGATGTACCCCCAGCAAGGGCACATGTGGGAGGTTAGAGGCGGGGGTAAGGCAGGAAGAGGCGGTGGCACAGCCGATGGAGAATGCGAAGGCAGGGGAGGAGGAGCGGGCACCCTTCAGGCAGCCCTGTGACCGGGGACCGGAAGCAGGTACCTTGGCGCATTTCGCGGATGCAGAGCAGAGGGGCTGAGAGGTCCCCTGACGCACCATGACCAGGCGGGCGATTCCGAGCCCCCTGACCCCGGCGGGGGGCGAAGCCTGAGGCTGCAGCTCAGCAGCAGGGCTGGGGGAGCTTGTGTCCCACTCAGCCGCAGAGACTTCCGGGAGGGCTCAGAAAAATGCTGCTTCCGGCTGGCTCCAAGTTCCCTGCTCACGGCCCCTGCCGACCCCCAGCACCTCCCCGGATGGGCTTACTCACCCTAGATATGTGACCCACAGGAGGGTGGGGCTGGGGCCAAGGGCTGGGGCTGGGCCCAGATATCACCCTCCCCACTTTCTGGTGGGCCCCAGGGTCCATCTAAAGGAAGGAGTTGGAGTGGTGTGGTGGCCATCCTGAACCCGGATCCGAGAAGGAACCTTAGCAGGAGCCGTAAGGGGCAACTCGAGCTGACATCGAGCTACCGGACCGGCACGGCTGTTCACTTCTTAGCTCTGACTCACCTGCCTGTGTCGGCAACCCTGACCCACGATGGGCCCCTGTGGAGGACGGAGGTGGACGCCTACTCTTTTCACAGTGTTCCTGTAAATCTAAAATTATTCCAGGACACACGCATTGTCACAGTGGCAGAGCATGTGCTTAGCATCCTCAAGTCCCTGAGTTCAATCCCCAGCACCAAAACAATTTTAAAAAGGAAAACAGCAATGGACCCCTCTGCAAATACCCAACCAATGGGTGTGGCTTGGAAAACAGTCTGTGTACTGGGTTTCATCCCACACTCACTGCCCCCCAAGGCAGAGCTTCCTTGTACAGTGCACAACTTGCCCAACCGTACATGGCCCTGCAGCCCGAACATTGCACCTGATGTCCATTTCAACAAAGCCACTTCCCCAGCACAGCACATGCCAAGGATGTCCCTGGCTGGTGGCCATCAATCTGCTCCTTCACTTGGCAGGGAACTTATGCACCCGCTGAGTAACTAACTCTGGGCTTGGAACAATAGCAAGCAGCCCCTGAACAACCCCAAGCATGACACAGGTACGCTGGAGGTGCTGTCTTGGAATGTCCCCAACCTGCAGGTGGCCAGGGGCTGTGTGAGAAGATGTGGAGGAGGTGACAAGAGAACAAGACAGCAAAGAAGAGGGGTGACAGCCATAGGGCCAGAGGGGCAGTGTGACCACTGCTGTCAGAGCAGGGCTGGAGGCAGGAATGTCCTCCTCTTCCCATTCTGCAGAGGAGGAAACCGAGGCACACAGGCTGATGCACTCCACTTCCCATGAGTCCAGGTCTCTTTGACAATATTCCCATTGCACAGATGAGACAATGGAGGCCCAAGTGCACATGACAAGGTCATGAGGCAGAAGCTTTGGTCTCCACTGTTACCAAAAGGGGGAGCATCTCCCAGCTTGCACCCCTGTGCCCCTACCTGCCCCTCCATCCTCCTCCATTCACCTTCCTCCCCCCTCTACCTCCACCACCCCACACTGCACACTCCGACCCCTGCAGGAGCTCACTCTGTAGGTCTAGAGCTTCACAGCAATAGTCTGTGTATACCCTGCAAGGTTCCTCAGCACAGCGTGCTTGGGGGATGCATCCACGCTCCTGCAGTCGCTGGGGCCCAAGAAGTGGGGTCCCCATTCTGTGCATCCCTGGGTCATCCCCTCCTTTTCTGACCATGCTTTACAAGCTCAGCAAATCACAGAGCCCCAAGGCCAGGGGGTCTCAGAGCCTCCTGTCCCCAGTCCCACCTTCACACCATTGTACACTGCCTGGTTCACCCCCCGAGCAGCAGCTGCCCCGTCCCCAAGCACATCCTTCCAATGATGGGAGCTCATCCCTGGCCAGTCCAGCCAATTAACAACCCCTTCCTCACCTGACTGAACTGTCCCTACAGAGGTTCTAGATCTTGTCCTGGGACCACTCAGGATCAGACAGCCCCCTTCTCTTAAGATGGGCCTTGGGATTTTGGAGGCACAACCCTCACTCAATAGTGTGCTGGTAAATGTTTAAGTTCTAGTTAAGTGATTTTTCCTGGGTGTATAATATTCCTGTGATAGTTGATTGATTGTGTCAACTTGCATAAAAACACCCAACTAAACTGGATCAGCATAGTTTTGTGTGTGGAAGATGCACTGTAGGAAGGAATATTGCCAGGAGCCTATAAAGGGGAAACAACGAAGGAGAAATCAATTCTGTTCTCTTTGGAGGAGCTCTAGTCTTCACTTTCACCTTGGACATCTCTCCTGGCTTCTAGTGCAGACTCCTCAGCCTCCTGCTACCGACTCCACAGGACACTACCCCAGAGCTCCAGGCCTTCAACTGAATCCTTCAGACCTCCAGTGTTCAGACAGACCTTTTGTGCTCACACCAGACTCTGTGGGTGACCATTGTAAATCAATCATGTAAATTCTTATATACTTGTATCTCTTGTACTAAATCTGTTGCTCTAGTAAGTACGGACAGATTCAATTCCATTACATGAATGTATCAAAATGTTTTTATCCAATCTGCTGCGAATGGTCATGTTAGGGGCCTGCAATCTTTGCATTATAAACAATTCTGTGTGAGGATCCTTGGGCTCCTGGAGTTGGCATAGGAGGTTTCTCTAGGAGTGGGATGACAGGGATGTAGGACTCACCCACCCCTCACTTCTGAAGACATTGCTAGGTAATGCCCCTGTAGTCCCCCTGTCCACACCCCCGCATGCACAGGACCTTGTGAGACTTGATGCTTTTGCCAACTTGGGACACATGATTTGGCATCTATGATCACTTGTGTCTAGATGTCCCCCCAGAGCCTCATGCGCTCACAGGTGGGTGATCTGATTTTGGAGGTGGCTGAATCTAGGTTGTGTGATGCTGATCATGGTTGTGTGGTAACTGTATTAATCTACTGATTGGATCAGTATGGTTCTGGGTATGGTACAATGGGTTTACTGAAGAGGAAAGCCCGACCCTGGTGTGGGTGGCATCACTCACCAGCCTTGTAGCCTCAGTGAAATAAAAAGGAAAAGGCTTCCTTCTGCTGCTACTGCTGCTGCTGCCGCTGCTGCTGCTGCTACCTCCTGCCTGCCCTGCCATGAACTATTTCTCCTCTGTCATACCGCCCTGCCTTGGAGCCAGCTGACTGTGGACTGAAACCTCTACAAACTGTGACCTGCAATAAGCCTTCCTCCTTTAACTTGTGGGTGTCAGGTATTTTGTCCCAGCAATGAAAATGTAACTAAGACAGCGTCTCATTGTGGTTTTGATTTATATCAACTCATTTCTAGCATTCTATAAATCACCATTTGGTGTCTTTTGTCCATTTCTTTAAGACTTTTGTCTCTCTTTTACATTTATTTGCAGTTCCTTATGTATTGTCATTTCAAGGCTTGTATTGCTACAGGCATTGCATAGTTTAATTCCAGTCTTTGAGATGTTTTTACTCTTATAAGATGTGACAGTCAATAAACAAAATTTTCATTTGTATGTAGTTTTGAATTTCTTTCCCTGAGTCTTACTTAAGAATTCCTACCCAATTTCACAAAGACATTCTCCTACGAGTTCTCCTGCAGGGTTAGTTGTTTATTTTTTTCAGTGACACTGAGGGTGAAACCCGGGGTGTTCAC
>NW_004955413.1:23715035-23725985 GCF_000276665.1 Chinchilla lanigera
GTTTTTCTCCGGTACCGGGAACCGAGCTCACGACCTTGCGCTTGCCAGGCAGGCGCTTTTGCCGCTGAGCTAAATCCCCAGCCCTCCCAGCCCTTTTTAAATGTTTTATTTTGAGACAAGATCTCACTAAGTTGCCCAAGCTGGGCTTGCACTTGAGATCTTCCTGCCCCAGCCTCCTAGAGTGCTGAGATTATAGGCCTATGCCACCGCACCTGGCTTGATCTTCTAAAAGTCTCTAAGTTTTGCTTTACAGATAGAGGTCTTTTCGTACTTCAGCTGGGTACTAGATGGAATAGGGACTGGTTTTATTGGTGAGATGTGGATTAAGTAGACTCCTGCTTGTGGCCAGGGAACTGCAGCCAGGGTGTGTCACAGGTGAGAGTGTGGAAGCTGTGGGCAGCTTCCCAGCCCCTCCAGCCCCTGGACCACTCACCCACCCAGGAGCGATCACATCCCACTCTGCCTCAGTTTACCCCACTTCCACATAGGTTCTTTATCTCCATCAGGGCAAATTCACCTCTGTTGAATATTTTCAAATTTTTCTCTGTTATCACCAATCTTTTACTCTTCCATATCAGTTTTAGAATAAGCTTACCAAGTTCCCAAGGAAATGTGTCAGGATTCTGATCAGAATGATATTCCATTTCTCACAGAATTTGGAGAAGACTGGCATCTTTATAACATTCAGTCTGCCTAGCCATTAACGTGATGTATTTCTTCTTTATATCTTTCAATAAAGTTTTATAATTTTCTCCCAGAAAGGTCACACACATTTTTCAAAAGGTTTTATTCCCTGATATCTTATTACCTTCAGCGCCATTGCAACTAATGCTTTTAAGTTGAATTTTCTATTTGTTCCCTATATATGGGGAAAATGTCAAATTTTGCATATTGGATTTACATACAGGGAAGTCTGGTTGGAAAGGCTCATTAAAGTTTACCTACAGATTCTGATACCGACAGATCTAAGACGCTCTTGTAGGCATCTTGTCATTTATGGAAATGATAGTTTTATTCCTTCCTTCCCAATTTTTATAACCTGAATTCCTCAGCTTGTCTAAGTTCTTTATTGCAAGGCTGAATAGAATCGGCCATGGCAGGTATTTGCATCTATTTCTGGTTTTATAGAGAGTGCTCAGAAGAATCTCCTCGTCTGACAGCTGAAGAGTTTTCTTTGCAGACAGGTGGCAGAGAGCTGCCCTTCTTCCTAGTGAGAAGAAGGGTCTTTTTTGCGATCATGAGTGTTTTAACTTCATTGAATAATTTTTTTCTGTACCTATGGCATTGTGAATCCCACTAGTACATTTTCGGATGTCCCATTCCCTCGTATAGCTGGATAACCCTAACATGGCCCATCCAGAAGACGGTGCTGTTGTGCCTAGCCGGGTACCCTCCGCTTCCTCTGAAGAGCAGAGACCCTAGCTGGCTGCCACCCACGCACACAACTGAAGGCCACGTCCTCAGTGTCCCTCAGGCAAGCTGTGGCCTGTGATTAAGTGTGGGGTAGAGAGGGGCACACACAGAAGCCACGGAGCCACCTCTGAGCCACCTCCTGGGGGGTCTTGTCCCTCTCCTGACGGCTGTGGTTCAGATAAGTCCCCCAAGTTTGTATTGGAAACGTTGGTTTCCAAATTGCTGGGTTAGGTGGGGCCTGGGGAGGTGGCTGTTAGAAGAGGGCAGGATGTCAGGGACCCCCAGGCTGGTATCAGGAGAGGAAGAGACCCAGCATGCGGTCCCTCCCCACCATGCGCTCTTCTCCCCTACCTTCTCACGCAGCCAGTGCTCCGCCACCAGCGCGGGAAGAAGTATCTGTTCTTTATAAATTACCAGGCTCAGGCGTTCTGCAACAACAGCAGAAGGGACAAAGACACCCACTAACTAGAAAGAAAAAAGCCAGAAGCCGTGCTGGGGAATGGGAGAGCCGGGCCACTCCCCTCCGCCCCTGTGGCGGAAACAGGCACATCTGTCTTTAAGCTGTCACCTTTGGGGTTTTGGGTTCCAGCACTTTAAACCATATCCCAGCTAAGGCAGTCATGAGAAACTGGCTTCTGTATATTGCTGGCTTCAACTTGCCAATATTTGGAAGCAGAGGGGCTGATTCTCATGTTCATAGGTGAGACTGGCCAATAATTTCCCTTTTTCCACCTTCCTTCTTTCCCTTCTTTCCTCCCCTCCCTCTCTCTCTCCCTCTCTCTCTCCCTCTCTCCTTTTTTTCATGATACTGAGGATGAACCCCTTCTTTATTTTTTATTTTGAGACAACATCTTACTAAATCCTTAGGTAGCCC
Organism: Chinchilla lanigera; assembly: GCF_000276665.1. NCBI lineage: Eukaryota > Metazoa > Chordata > Mammalia > Rodentia > Chinchillidae > Chinchilla > Chinchilla lanigera. The sequence continues at coordinate 23,717,323 of NW_004955413.1, forward strand.
AGGCTGGCCTCAAACTTGCAGTCCTCCTGCCTCAGCTTCACAGAACACTGGGATTACAGGTGTACACCACACTCACCCTGCTTGGGTTAAATTTCCTTTCTTATACAGTCTGTGTCTTTTTTTAATTTTGGTACCAGGTTTATACAATGAGTTGGCAATATCATTTTATATTTTAACAGAGCTTTGAATAATACTAGCTCTTCACTGAATTTTTTTAGGGTACTGGTGATTGGATCCCAGGCCTCGGGGTGCTAGGCCAGTGAGCCTAACACTGAGCCACATCCCCAGCCCCACTTTCTTAAATATTTTACAAAAATGTGCAAAGCCATCTGGACCTGGTTTGAGAAATATAGAGGAAAGGGTGGTAGATTTTAAATTGCTAATTCAGCTTCTTTCATTTACATGGGATGATTTGGAATTTCTATTAGCTCTTGAGTGATCTTTTATATATTTTTCTAGAAATTTGCTTGGGTTTTCAAATTCCCTGCTATAAAGCTAGTGATGGCAGCATTTTCTCTTTCCCATCTCTCTCTCTCTCTCTCTCTCTCTGACTTCTGTGTGGATTCTTTGCGTCTGCAGTCTTGTTCTCAGTCAGCTGCTCCCAAAACTGTGCTCCTTTAATTCCCCTTTCTGAGAAGCTAACTTCTGGGTTTGTTAATCCTTCCCACTCCGCATTTATTGTCCACTTCATTTCTGTTCTTATCTTTATTACCTCCCCTTCCCCATCCCAACACACACACCCCGTTGTGTTTATTCTGCTGTATTTACTTTTACTTCTTGGTGTTCAATGCCTAGTTCATGACCTTTCAACCTTGTTCTTTTTTTTCTTTCCTGTACTGGGGATTAAATCCAGGGACTTGCACAAACTAGACAGACACACTCTCACTGAGCTATACCCCCAGCTCTTTTATAAAATTTTATTTTGAAACAAGTGTCTTGCTAAATTGCCCAGGCTGGTCTCAAACTTATGATCTTCCTGCCTCAGGCTCCCGTGCCAGGATCACAGGTGTACATCATCACACCCTGTTTGACAGGAGCTTTTAGGCTACATTACTTTAGCTTCGACCTACTATTGATTTTGTTTAATTGTGGTGAATATATATATATCCACTGTTTTGATAATGCTTTGATATAGGTTTTATTACATTTGATCTCACATATTTTTAAACTTTCATTATGATTTTCTTTTTGATCAACAAGTTATTAGAAATTGTGTTATTGATCTCCATAGGTCAGGGACAGGCGTGGTCCCCTTAGTGGTGCTATTCTCTTACTAACTTTGATGGTGAACAAACACGCCGGACTGTGTGCCCCAGCTCATGTCACTGTGTGGGGATTTGCTTTATGACGTAGGCGGAGTCTTCCATTCTCACGAGTGTGTGTACATCCGGTGTTCCACACACATCTTCCATACACTTCAAGAGGCTAACACAGCCAGGGATATAGCTCAGCAGCACAGCACCTGCCTGGCAAGTGTGAGGTCCTGAGTTCGATTCCCAGTACCAAAAAAAGTTTTTTCAAAGAGGCTAACTACACTGTTCACATCCTCTGTGTCTTCACATATAGGCTTCCATTTGTCTCGATACATCTCCCAGCTACTGAGAAAGATAGACAGACTGTTCTTCTATGAAGGTGAATGCATCCGTGCACCTAGTCATCGTGTCACTTTTTAATTTTTGCTTCACAAAGCGCTATGCCATCTCATCAGATGCATGGAACATTATATCTTCCTAAAATGTTTAACCTTTTATTACAATGGCACCCAACTTTAAGCCTTTATTAGACAGTATTTTGAGATCTGGCATGGAGCCAGCACTGACTAAATTGTGGTAGAAACATGGGCTTTAAAAGTGTCTAAAAAGCACAATATTGGGGCGCCTGGGTCCCACCCACCATCTCCGGCAGGCACCCTGGAGTCCGGGCTGGGAAATGTTTGGGTCACGGTCCCTTCTGTATTAGATCAGCCCGTGCTCTGCTAGAGTCACAACCAAAAGAGAGGACATTAGAGGTGTCACCAGTCCTGCACAGTCCCAGTGGCGAGTCTCAGGTCCCAGCCTGGTGGGTCCTCCCAGCAGGGGGCCCTGTGCCCCACACCCTCCCACCCGGGGAGGCCTCTCCTCAGTCCCAGTCACTGCAGGGGAGGGAACCTCGCCAGGAGGCATCCAAGGGACAAAGCCAAGAGTAGGGAGAGGACTTTCTCCCAGGAGACCCCTTACAAAATGTGGGCCCCTCCCTTTATTAGGGGCTTTTCCTGTCCAAAAAGCCAGCATCATGCACCCCAACACAGGGACTTCTGCACCCCACCCCAGCCACCTCTGGCTGATGCGGGGGAGGGCTGCTCCTCTCTGGCTGCCCGCCTTGGGGTGCATCCACCTCCGTCCCCACCTCCTACACCAGCTGCTCAGGGCGGGCTGGGCCCTCACTCTGACCTCCCTCCCAGTCACCTCAGTTGGAGCCCCCTAGATCTCTCCCCACTGCCTGCCACCTCCACTGGATGCCCCTCACCCCAACATCTCCAGCGGACCCATCCCAGGCCCCTACCCTGGGCTGGACACGGGAGAGCACGCATGTCATCCCAGCACTCCAGGACACTGAGGTAGGAGAATTGCAAGTTTGAGCCCAGCTTGGAGAAGTTAGCAAGACCCTGTCTTAAAATAAAAAATAAGAAAGCAGTAGGGGGCTGGGAATTTAGCTCAGCGGCAAAGCGCCTGCCTGGCAAGTGCAAGGTCGTGAGTTCGGTTCCCGGTACCAGAGCCAGCCAAGTATGGACTGAAACCTCCACAAACTGTGAGCTAAATAAACCTTTCCTTCCTTCATTTTGGGCTTTGGGTATTTTGTCTCAGCAACGAGAGAAAAGTAACCAAGACACACCCCAACCCCACCCCTGCTCTTTGCTGCTGTCCAGGTGCGCATGCGCTGTTTTGCTCAGGTGCAAGGCTCGGGAGGCGCCTTGCGAGCCAGAGGTGGTCGAGTGACACTATGGACCCTCCACAGGAGCTGCACCCGGTCATCCTCATACAGGCAAAGGATTAGAAAGCGCCTTTCTCCACACTGTCAGCCACATAGCGTTTTAGGCAACGCTTCTTTTGACCCTTCAGACGGCAAAAAATGGTATTTCCTTTGCATTTCTTTCCTGCAAGTGAGCGTCTTTTCGCGGGAGGAAAAGCCGTGTGTAGTGTTTCCTTTTTCTTGAACTGTGTCTTCATTCCCTTTGCCCGTTTTATGTGAGGTTGGGATTTTTCGCTGATTTCCATATTATGAAAATTAGTTCTCTGTCCCCAAGTGACAAGCTTGCTTCCTCTGCCTCGCAGTGCGGACAGAGCACTCCCGTTTAAGGGTTGGTGGCGGGAGCCCCGTGGATGTGCAGATACTTATGTAGCTCAATCAGTCTTTGTGGCTTTTGATTTTTTTGTTTTCTGCATGGTATGTGTGGTGGATTCACAACTGATGGTCAACTTGTAACGGCCCACCTGAGGATTGTTGCCGGCAGCATAAGAGGCAGAACCGGAGAGGGAGAAGTTTACACGCTGTAGGAAGCTGTTGGTTCTCCTGGAGGAGCTTGTCGAGCTGGCTTTCCTGATGAACTCAGCTGTTCTCATCATCGGAGGAGCTCGGGACCTCATTGTTGCTGAGGATGGCTGTAGTACTTTTCAAGGGCACTCTGGTTCTTACTTTGAGCGTTGCTTCCTAACTCCAGTGCAGATCCCTCAGCTTGCTAGCACAGATCCTTCACCCCGCTGGCACAGACTTTCTAGCTTCCAGCACTGGCCTTTGTGCCTTCCCAGCGCAGATCCGTGAAACAGGCCTGCATGAGACATTGTCATGGGCTCTTGGCCTTCAGTTGGACTCGTACAAGGCATTGTAATGGGCTCTGGGTCTTCCGCTGCACTCAAGGAGGACAGTATTGTGGGATCCAGGCCCTCAGCTGGATTCTTTGGTCTTTAGTGTGTGACAGATTTCCTGCACTCTTTTTGTATATGACTCTTCGGGTGACTTATAAAATAATTCTGTAAATTATGTATCCTGTATTGTTCCCCTTGTGAACCCTGACTACAACAGTATGTTTTTTAAAAAATTCTTACAAAGGCTTCGACCATTCTGAAGTTGAATTTTAGAAACTTTTTTTTGGGCCAGGTGCAGTCGCAATTGTCTGTTATTTCAGTTACTTGGGAGGTGTCCTGGTTTGGGGGATATTTTTGCAAGGTGAAATAATATAATGCAGGACACATATTTTATAAGATTATTTATAATATTCACCCAAAGAATGATATACAAGAGAGTGCAGGAAATTTGTCACACACTAAGACCAAGGAAACTATCTGAGGGCCTGGATCCCACGGAAATGTCCTGCATGAGTCCAGCTGAATACCTAGAGCTTATAACAATGCCTCTTACAAATCCAACTGGAGGTCCAGAGCCCACGACAACATCCCATGCAGGCCTATTTCACGGATCTGTGCTGGGAAGGCCCAAAGGTCAACGGTGCAATCTAGGAAGTCTGTGCCAGCAGGATGAAGGATCTGTGCCAGCAGGCTGAGGGAACTGCACTGGAGCCAGGAAGCGATGCTCAGAAGAACCCAGAGCTCCCCAGAAAGGTACCACAGCCATCGTCGGCAACAGTGAGGTCCCGAGCTCCACCGATGATCAAGATGGCCAAGTCCCCATCAGGGAAGCCAAAGCAGCAAGCTTTTCCAGGACACTGACAGTGCACCATCTTCCCCTCCAGACCAGGAAGCGATGCTCAGAGTGAGGACCAGAGCTCCTCCAAAGTGAACTGAAGCTATTCTCAGTGCCAACGAGGTCCTGAGCTCCTCAGAGGATGAAAACAGCCAAGTTCATCAGGAAAGCCAGCATGATGAGCTCCTCCAAAACAACCAACAGCTCCTTACGGCTTCTACCAGCTCCTGACAGCCTTTCTCTGCCCCCAACAGCCTCCTTCTTCTCCAGTTCTGCCTCTTATGCTGCTGGCAACAGTCCTCAGGTGGGCCTCCCACACCCAGCACCATGCTTATGAGTTCAGCTGGGGGTTATAAGTTGACTACCAGTTGTCAATCTACTACAGGAGGCTAAGGTAGGAGGACTCCAAGTTCAAGACCAGTCTGGGCAATTTAACAAGACCCTGTCTCAAAATAAAAACTAATACACACACAGGCAGAGCCACGGTGGTAGTACAGTGGTAGAGCATTTGTCTAACATGTGTGAGCTCTGGTTTGATCCCCAGCACTACAAGGAAGAAAAGAAAAAGGAAAAGAAGGGAAAGGAAAGGAAAGGAAAGGAAAGGAAAGGAAAGGAAAGGAAAGGAAAGGAAAGGAAAGGAAAGGAAAGGAAAGGAAAGGAAAGGAAAGGAAAACCAAAACAATTCTGTAGTATCTTCTTGTGATTTTATGGTTTAACTTTTCATATTTAATTATTTGGTACATTTCATATTACCCAATTAGCCAATGCCATCTTCCCTAATGATCTATGAGAGGTGCTTAAAACATACAGTGAGTGTTTCAGTTTTAAAGCTTTATTATTTTAAAAGGCACATTGGCATTAACCTCCCTTAAAAATACTCCCCCCTCACTTCATGAGCACACATATCCCATCATTCCTGTCACTTTCTGCAGCATGTCTGGAAGTTCTCTTTCATAAGTGTCATAGTTGTGCTGCCCTGGCTGCCTCAGTGTCCTGAACTGATTCAAAACACTTTCCTTTCACGGTCATTTTGACCTTGGGGAAGAGCCGGAAGTCCTACAGTGCCGATCTGGTGAGTAAGGCGGATAAGGGCACGCCGTCCTGTTGGTGTGAGCCCACCTGCCAGCGGCATCACCGTATTTTTGATCACAGCTTGTAAATGTGGTTTTTTTTCTGTGATACATTTTTAAATTTTTGAAGACTAGATTTTTTGATCACACCCAGAATGTCTTTCCCACAGCAATGGGCTCCCTTGTCTCACGCTAAACCCGAGGCGTGTTTAAAGTTACTGCAGGGTGGGGCCGCGTTCTCCGAACTCCTCCCTCTCAGCCCCAGCATCCAGGCACCCTCAGGGCCCTGTGGCTTCTCGCTCCTAAATATTTCTTGAAGCCACGGCTTTCCCTCGCCATCCTTGGGAACTCAGCCTTTGTCCCTGGGCCTAAGGTTAGGTTAGCCCCAGATAGAAGGGCTGTGAGGGTCTGAGTGTTCCGGCTGCCCGCTGCCCCTGTGAGATCCACGCTTGTGGTTAGGGCAGGAGGTCCTCACTCTGGTCCCTGTCACACTGCATACTGCCTCTTGCTTCCCTCTACCACCTTCCCGCCCGACCCCTGGACACAAAAGCCCTGAGGTGACAAGGGGCTTGGGCGTCAAGGGGCCATCAAGAAGGCAGCAGGGCTGGAATGCAGGATGGAGCGTGACAAGGCCCAGGGAGGCTTTGCGGGTATCCTGGGTAGGAGTGGAGAAACCGCAGCGTTTGAATCCTGAGGCTCCCTCTGGTGGTCATGTGAGGAATAAACCATAGCGGGACAAGGGCAGACGCCAGGAGATGCGGTATCCAGGTGACAGGTTTGGATGGTGTTATGCTTTACAGGTAAATGTCTCCCAGAGCCTTATGCGTTCATGGGTGGGGCTTTGGAGGGAAGACTGGATCACGGGGATGTGATACTCAGCAGTGCATTAGTCCACTGATGAGTTTGTAGCTAAATGCTACAAAAGGTAGCTAAATTTGGGCGGTGAAGCCTGGTAGGAGGAGGTGGTCACAGGGGGCGTGGCCTGAAAGGCCAGTCTCCCTCCTCCCCCCACCCCTCGATCTTTCTGCTTCCTGCTGCCCAGCCATGATCTCTTTCTCCTCGGCCATGCCCCTCTGCCACACCACCCTGCCTTGGAGCCCGCTGACTGAACTGAAACCTCTAGAGACTAGGAGGCAAAATAAACGTCTCCTCCTTTAAGTTGTGGGTAGCAGGTACTGTGCCCCAGGATGAGAAAGTAACTAAGGCAGACAGGGAGACGATGTTGAGGATGTGCGAAGCAGCGGGAGGAAGGATATGTTTTGTAGAGTCTGCAGGATTTGCTGGTGGAGTCCAGAAGGATGCCAGGTTCCTTCCGAGCAAGTTGGCAGCTGATGGAAGTGTTGCTTACCCAGGAGGAGGGCTGGGAGAGGAGAGAACTCAGGCTCCCAGGATGGACATTTCAGTTGAGAAGCCTATTGTGCACCCAGGTCCAGGCAAGGGGAAGGGTCTAAGCTAGAGACATCCGCATGGATTTGTCTGAATGTAGATGGTGTTTGCTATGGACTGAGCGCTTGTCTCCACTCCTCCTCAAGTTCATGTGTTAAAACATAATCCCCAATAATGGCATTTAGAGGCACGACCTGTGGGAGGTCACAAGGGTGGGGCCCGCAGGAATGGGATTAGTGCCCTTACAAAAGAGGCCAGCTGGTCCCTTCTGCTGTGTGAGAATGCAGCAAGAAGGTGGCCATCGCAGACCAGGAAGCAGCCCTCACCAGACACTGAATCTGCCAGGGTCAGGATCTTGGGCCTTCAGCCCCCAGAACTGTGATAAATGAGCTTCTGTTGTTTATAACCACCTAATGGATGGTATTTTATTATAGCCCAGACAAACGATGACAGCTTTGATTGATTGATGAGTGGGTTGGTTGACTGGTTGTTTGATTTGAAATGGTATAACATTTGGAATTCAATTTATCATTCCCCCCTGCTTTATTAAGATACGATTGGCAAATAAAAATTGTATGTATTTATAGAGCATACTGTGATACTTTGATATGTGTTTATTTTCTGAAATGATTAAGTCAAGCAAATTCACACATTTTATGTGTGTGTGTGTGTGATGAGAACATTTAAAATCTACACTCTCCAAAAAGACCAAAAAAAAAAAAAAAAAGAAAAAGAAAAAAAGCCAGGCATGATGGCACAGGCTTGTAATCCCAGCACTTGGGAGGCTGAGGCAGGAGTATCGTTGCAAATTTGAGACCAGCCTGAGCTACAAAATGAGCTCAAGTTCAGCCTGAACTGCATAGTGAGACCCTGTCATAAAAAGACCAAAAAAAAAAAAAAAAGATCTACACTCTTTTAGAGTTTTTGAAATACACAATATATTTTTAGCCATGTCACCATGTCATGCAGGAGATCTCCAGAATTCACTCATGCTAAAGGAACTTTGTATCCTTTGACCAACATTTCCCAGTTGCCCCAATTGCCCTGGCAACTGCCATTCAACTCTGTTTCTATTAATTCAATCCTTTTGAGAATCTACATTGTGTTGGTTTTGGGGGTTTTTGCAAGGAAGAACAATATGTAATATGACACATAATTTATAACATTATTTATAATAGTCACCTGAAGAATCATATACAAGAAAGTGCAGGAAATCTGTCCACACACTATAGACCAAGAAATCTAGCCAAGGGCCTAGATCCCACTGAAATGTCCTGCGGGGTGAGGGGAGCTGGATATGTGGTCAGGGCTGAGAGTAGGGTTGGGAAGTCCCAGAGCCCAGCTTGGCGATAGCCCAGATGTTCACGGATCTGCACTGGGATCTGCACTGGGATGATCACGGATCTGCACCCAAAGGTCAGTCGTGGAATCTAGAAAGTCTGTGCCAGTAGGATGAAGGACCTGTGCTAGCAGGCTGAGGGATCTGCACTGGAGCCAGGAAGTGATGCTCAGAAGAACCAGAGCTCCCCC
>NW_004955413.1:23726245-23827450 GCF_000276665.1 Chinchilla lanigera
TGGCAGTGTACCATCTTCCCCTCCGGAGCCAGGAAGTGATGCTCAAAGTGAGGCCCAGAGCTCCCCTAAAGTGAACCAAAGCTATTCTCAGTGCAAACAAGGTCCTGAGCTCCTCAGAGGATGAAAACTGTGAAGTTCATCAAGAAAGCCAGCATGATGAGCTCCTCCAACAGAACCAACAGCTCCTCACAGCTTCCACCAGCTCCCAGCAGCCTTTCTCCGCTCCCAGCAGCCTCACTTCTTCTTCTCCCATTCTGCCTCTTATGCTGCTGGCAGCAATCCTCAGGTGGGCCTCCCACACCCAGCACCACACTTACTCAGTTCAGCTGGGAGTTATAAATTGACCACCAGTTGTCAATCCGCTACACACATATAAGGGAGATACTGCCCTACTTTCTGTGGCTGGCTTCTTTCTCTTAGTATAGCATCCTCCAAGTCCATCCACATTGTCCCAAATGCCAGAATATCCTTCCCTGCTAAACTGAATGGCATTTCGTGGTGTACATAGTGTACATGGATCACACTTTCTTCGTCCATTCGTCAGCTGATGGGTGTGTAGGTTGCTGCTGTTTCTTGCCTACTGTCAATAGTGCTGCCGTGAAAGTGGGGGTGAAAATGTACCATGTGACACGCAGATGTCCTTTCATTGGACACATACCCACAGGGGAACGGTTGGATCATAAGGGAGTTCTATTTTTAATTTTATGAGGCACCTCCACACTGTTTTCCATGATGACTGTACTACTTTAAATCCCCACCAACAAGGGACAAGGGTTCGCTATTCTCCATGTCCTCAACAATTGCCATCCTTCATCTTTTCGAAGCCAGGCAATATAATGAAGTGATATCTCAATGTGGTTTAATTTGCATTTCCCAGGTGATTTATTAGGTGGAGCGTTTTTGTCATTTGTACATCTTTGGAGAAATGTCTATGGAAACTTTTGCTCATTTTAAAATCAGAGTTTTTTTAAAATATAGGATGAAGTTCCTTATATATTCTGCAGACTAACCCTTTATCAGATGTATGGCTTGCAGTATTTTCTATTCCCCAGGTTATCTCTTCACTCAGCTGGTTATCGCCTTTGCTGTGGAGAAGCTTTTTATTTTCATGCAATCCTACTTGCTTTTGTTGACTGTGCTTTTAGGATCACATCCAGAAAATCATAATTCAGACCAATGCCAAAAAGCTTTTTCCCTTGCTTCTTGTAGTACTTTTACAATGTCAAGGCTGACGTTTAAGTCTTTCGTCCACTTTCAGCTATTGTTGGGTGAAATAGGGCTCCAATTTCATTCTTCTGTAAGTGGATATCCGCTTTTCCCAGCACCGTTTATTGAAGATTGTCCTTTCCCTGGTGTGTCCATGCACCCTTGTTGAAAACTGATTGACCATAGTGTTCAGGTTTGTTTCTGAGCTCCTTGTGTGTCTGATCTTAAACCAGTCCCATGTTGCTTTGACCACAATAGCTTTGCAGTATACGTTGAGGTCGGGTACTGTGATGTCTCCAGCTTTGTTCATGTTGCTCTAGATTATTCTGGCTGCTCAAGGTCTTTCGTAGTCCATACTACGAAATTTAGAATTATTGTTTCTATGCCTGTCAAAAATGACATTGGAATTTTGACAGGGGTTGCACTGAATCTGGAGATCAGTTTGGGAGTGTGGACGTTTTCATAGTATTAACTCTGCTACTCCATGAACATAGACTTTCTATTTATTTGTGTCTTCTTTGAATATTTTCATGACTCCAGAAACTCAGTGTTTAAAGCAGCAAGAGGTTACTGCTGTAGCTCAGACAAGTGTCCCCCCAAAGCCTTATATTAAAGAGTAGGTGCCCCCAGGGTGGTGCTACTGGGAAGTTAGTGGTAGAAACTTTAGAGAGAGGTGCCTTGTGGGAGGTCACAAGCAGGTACTTGGGCCCAAAGGGGACTGTGGGATCCTGACTTCCTGGCTTCTGATGTAAGTGGTTTGCTCCGCCACACTGCTGCCCCGACCATGGTGTGCACCAAGATGTCCCAAAGCAATAGTACCACCCGACCTTGGACTTGTACCTCCAGAATCAGAAGCCAACCCAAATGTATAAATTAATTGCCTCTGGGGCTGGGGATTTAGCTCAGCGGCAAAAGCGCCTGCTTGGCAAGCGCAAGGTCGTGAGTTCGGTTCCCGGTACCAGAGAAAAACCAAAAAAAATAATTAATTAATTAATTGCCTCTGATGTTTTGTTATAGTTATGTGAAGCTGGCTAACACACTTACCCAGAGAAGGAATGCATCTTAAGACAGGAGGTGGACTGAAAATATTGGAGATATTGGCCTGCCCCCTCCAATGGGCCTGCATCTTCCTCTGCCTGGAGCTGCGTGGCAGGGTCTCCCTTCCATGAGCAGCCTCCATGTAGCACTCTACATGGAGGCAGGAAGCAGGGTACTTCCTCCTGCACACTGTGACCCAGAGTCTGAAACATCTGGGCTCTCACCAAGAGGGGCTCTGGGCCGCCCCAGCCCTGCCCTCGGCCCTGACCACACATCTAGCTCCCCCCACCCCACACCCAGCCAGCAGCCCATTCTCAGACCACTTTTCTGCATCCCCACTGCCTTCTTCTCTGCCTGTCCAGCCACACACTGACGGCTCCACCCTGAGCCCAAGATCTCCAGGTGCACCCGGTGCATCGTTGGGCTGCAGACGGTAGTCTCCCGCTACAGAGCATAGGGCCAAGTTCACCTCCGGCCTCTGCAACCCATGCTCAGCCAGCCCCTCACTGACCCCCAGGGGACATTCTCTCACCCGCCACCCCAAACCCTGCACATTCTCAAACCATCGACCTCTCCAGAGAAGGCCTTGGCTTCCACTCCCCACCAAACCCTTCCAAAGAGGCCCCCGAGCTCCCCCAACCTCCTGCCTCTATGCAAGGCTCTGGAGTTGGGCCGTGTCCACTCCCTGCCATGTGGTTGCACCAAGGGGCTTCCTCTCCCAGCAAGCTGGTCTCCCACCGCTTGAGCACCAGGTGAGATGCCATGTGTGACACACCCAAAATGAGACAGGAAAGCTGCCCACACTTGGTAACTGTCAGTACCACTGCGACCGCGGGGGTATCTTTACCCTTTTTATCTTGTGTCCCTGTCCTCTTCTCTGCAGTGTTGTTCTGCCCCTTCCCCACTGTCTTCAACTTTTCCCACTGATTCTCACATCGAGTCTCTCCCACTACCTTAGTCCAGGCTATACCACCTCATAGCAGAAGGCATCATGGCGCAAGAAAACATGGCGGATGGCATCATAGCAGGAGAGCTCATATGGCCATACAGGAAGCCAGCGCAAAAGGAATGGCCAGATTGGCCCTTTTATAACTACTTTCTCAGGAGAATTAACTCAGGGTCCCCTGAGAACTACTTCACTTCATCCCAAGAAGCACCCCAATGACCTCCCCAGGCCTTACCTCCTAAAGGACCCACCCCTCTTACCATGACTACCCTGAAAGCCACGCCTCCAACACATAGCCTCATCTTACAAGGGAACAGCCTGTAGGCTTTGTCTCCCAGTCCTCTCCCACCTCCATCCACCCCCTCCCCTTCCCCAGCCCACTGACCTTAACTGGACGCAGGGCCTTGAAAGAGGTAAAATGGTAAAATGAGGTCATGAGGAAGGGCTCTGACCCAGTCTGACCCCGGTCGTTCTAGAGGAGATGAGGCCACAGGTGCTGAGGAGGAAGACACAGAGAGAACACAGCCATCTACAAGCCAAGGAGGGGACCTGCAAGAAACATCCCTGTGGACATCTTAACTTTGACTGTCAGCCTCCCGAGCTGTGATGAAACAAGCTTTAGTTGTTTAAACCCCTCCTTCATTTTGGCAGCCTAGAAAAGAGTAACACAGGGCTAAGAGGGCTCCAAAACTGTCCTTCACCACCACTCCACCCAAGATGCCCTGATTTCTAAACCCAAAAGGCGACAGGATCATCCTATCAGTTGTGTTTCAGTGTAGAAACCAGAAACCACCATGCTAGGTTTCTTTAGCAGGAAGAGATCTAACACAGGGAATTTGGTGCTTACAAAATCATAAGATGTGCTCAGGGGTGGCCTCTGGGCAGGGCTCCAGGAATAACCCCCAGAAAGCCGCAGAACTGACCAAGGGAGCCACTGCCAAGGCCTCGGTCACAAAGGTGAAGCTTCAGGGGCCACCCCCAAACCCACCACTGTGGTTGCCATCCAGAGGTCAGGGTGCTACCGCCACTGCTGCTCCTGTTAGTCAAGCCTCAGGAAGCACGTGCCTGGACACTGTGTCAGAGTCCGGCTGTCACTCCTCTGCCGTGACCACTTTGATACTCACAGGCTCACTCTACAGCTACAACCACAAGGGCAGTAAGAAAATGGTCACCCTCAACCTTGCACAACCATCCAGGAAGCAGCAGCGACAGACGGTTGGAATCATAGCTGCTAAGAGCCCAGGAGACGTGGTGTTTACACTCTCCAGGCCTTGCAAGGAGGAAAGCATCGGAAGAGAGGGCAGGAGACGAAAGAGTCCTAACAAGCCCTTTAGCATCATGGGAACCGCTGACTCCGCCCCATGGTAACAAAGACTGAACCCAGAGAGGTCTGAGATGCATCCCCAGTCCTTCTTAAATTTTATTTTGAGGCGGGGTCTCACTACATTACCCAGGCTAGCCTTGAACTTTCGATCCTGCAGCCTCAGCCTCCCAGGTGCCAGCATTATAAGTATGTGCCACGCCCTCCTTTTTAAACACTGCCCTTGTGTCACTGTGGCCGCTTCCTTCTCACTCTGTGCAGGTCCCTGAGGCAGCCAGGCCCTGCTCAGCCAAGAGCTCACTGGCGTCACTGAGCAAGGTGTGTGGGTCAGATATAGCCGAGGACTAGTACCTCAGCCTAGCATTGCCATCTAGACGGGGTCCTTCTGCGCTTTAGTCCCATTGTCCTCAGCCCTCATCTTTCATCTCATGCTTGTGACCACAACAAGCAAAGCAGCAGACCCTGCAGCCTCCCAGGGAAAACTTGCCCATGTTCAGAAAGGTGCACCCTTCGGGGGACTTCCTCTTCAGCCAGAAAGTTCACAGGGTCATGCTTGGCTGCAAAGGAGGCTAGGAAATAATGATCTAGCTTTTTAGACTCTGTGGCCAAGGAAGGAGGGTGGAAGAGGGATTGGGAACAGGCATTCAGCAACCCTGTTTTCAGTCCCTGGCATTGCCATAGGGAATTTTTTTTTTTTTTTCAGTACTGGGGATCAAACTCATGACCTTGTGCTTGCCAGGCAGGCGCTTATGCCACTGAGCTATATCCCCAGCCCATTTGACCAGAATGTATATATTTTTTTTGTTTTGTTTTTTTCCATTAACAGGAATCGAACTCACAACCTCATGCTTGCCAGGCAGGCGCTGTGCTGCTGAGCTATATCCCCAGCCTGCCATAGGGATATTAACTGACACACATGGCTACAGTGTCCCAGCTTCCACATGGACAGATCCAGCAGCTCACTTGCTGTCCTCTCCCCTCGACTGCTGGTCTCACCTTTACCCAACTCACTGTCCTCTGCATAGCACTCAGGCCCTTCAGGTAGCACTAGCAACTCCAGCTTGACACCATCCACACAGCTAAGAAAGAGTTGTGTTTTCTTCATTCTTCCAGTGAAAGTCCCAGGACTGACGCTCATTGGAGTTGCTTAGGTAACATGACCACTCCTGAGCCAATCAGGAGAGGTGCCAGTAGCTGGGCCTGGGTGGTGCCTTCTCCCCTCTCCCACTTCCTGGGACAGGTGAGGTCAACACCTCATCAATTACTTGTACAGAAAATCCCAAAAGAAATTAGAGACATCTTCTGAGTGAGGCAGGACAGACGCAGGATACTTACTCATAAGCAGGAGGCGCCCATAAATTGTTCCTCACCTGCCTCACAACCTTCATCTGGTTCTGTTCCCCCAGCCTCACCCTCATCCTGAGTTCTTCCTCCTCATGGACCCCATAATCCTGGGCTCCCAGGTATCTGAACTCAACTAAGGCCTCCGTGAACTAGATCCTGAAGCCTGTAATCTTGTGGACACCAGCATGTTAATGCCACCCAAACTTCATCTTACCATGGAGCCCCAATCCACCTGTCCCAAACTCAGCTCCCAGAGGTCCTCAGGCTCTTTCAGTGACATCACAGCACAAAGCTAACTTGTCCACAGCTGCAGCTCACATCACTTGCTGCACAGAAAACCACCCTCAAAATTCATCAGTTTAAAAACAACCATTTCCTGCTCTCCTGTGGTTCTCCGTGTTGACTGGGCTCAGCTGAGTGGTTTTCTGCTCCTTAGGAATCAGTTGAACTGGAGCCAACAGCAGATGCACCTACATATGTCCTCTCCATGTGGCTTGAGCCTGTCACACATAGGCACTGAGATCCCAAAGGGAGGATCCCAATAGCCCTGGTGAAAAGAGCCAGACTGCAAAGCATGGTGTTCCCAGCCATCTATGGTCAGGACCCAAGCCAGACCCAGCCCTGCTCCACGAGAAAGAATGAACATCACCATTCTATGGAAAGGGTAGCTGTGGGGAACCACTCACACTGCTTCAAATCTCAGGGACATCTAAGGACACCTGAGGATGTGACCTCACTTGTCTAGTGCAGGCACACAGTGGGATACAGTTATGTAACCACGACTTAGCACAGGTAAACACTCATGTGCGGTAACAGCACCATGTAAGAATGTAAATGCGACATAATAACCTGTGTAAGAATTATACAATAAAGGTGCAGGTGGCTCTTTCTCTGGCTCTCTGTTATGCTCTATGCTGCCTCCTATTGTTGCTGATGGCTTGCACATGTGTGTTCTTCCACCTTGGGACCTCACCTGTGAAAATCTCCCTTGGACTCCCCTGAGTGGGCCAACAGTAGCACAGACTGTATCCAGCATTAACGCACCACCCACCAAACTAACTCTAGAAACAACAACATCACCAACAGTCCCCAGGCTGAAAACCTTAGGTCAACCCTCACCCTGCTCACCTGCGTCCTGAGGTCATCCTTCACCCCCACCTGCAGCTTCAAATTCATCCTTCACTCCCCTCTGCACCTTCATCATCTTTCTCCCACACGTCTTCACCCTCAATTCACCCTCCTTCACCCTGTCCACCTGCATCCTCAATTGTTCATGAGGTCTGGCCAGTTTCACTACCTACCAAGCTCCATGGCACACCAGGCCCTTCTCTGCCACGCTACCCCAAGTTATAGCACCCCTACAGCACCACTAGAACCATTTCTAACCAGTCAGCCTGCTCTTTTCCTTTTTTTAAGGCAAGATCTTTCCAAGTCACTAAACTGCCCAGGCTGGGCTCAAACTGCCAATCCTCCAGCCTCAGCCTCCCAGAGTACTGGGGTTACAGGTGTGCCCCACCATCCCCATGTGCTTGGCCTGCTTTTAACCTAATCAAGTCCTCCTCAGAAGTCAGGGCTACCTTCCCAAACTCCAGGTCAGAGCTGGCCTTAGCTGGTGGGTTGCAGCTCCATCTGGATGTGGGACACGGGTAGAGTTACAGAGGCTCAGCCCCACTCCCAGGAGAGGCGGGATCCCAGCAGGACCTTGGAGAGCTGCACAGAGGAGCTCTTAAAACGGGGTGTGAATGCCCCATGGCAGTGGCATCTGACACAAGAGAGAAGCACCCCTGTGGGGAGAAGGGGCGCCTCCTTTTTGCCCACTGCCAGTCAGGAACACAAGGAGCACGGGCAGTGTCTGGCATCTGAAACCTCAGAGCAGCCCCCGTTTCTTTTGTGAGGCTCATTTCCCCCATTAAGCCATATGCACAAACTCATCCACTGCACAACATGCACTCCTGCCCAAGGGTATGCATGGAGGTCTCCCAGCGGCCTCCACCTCCTTAGAGTGGCTGCAGTCAGGCTGCTACCGCCACCTCCCAGGGCCCCTCCAACTACTGCTTTTCTTCCTCCAAACCAGGGCTCCTGAACAACTGAACGCAGCTCCTTCCCTGGAGCTCCGCCCCATGCAGGGTCCATCCCTTCCCCTTCCAGTCACACTGTTCCAAGACAACGCATCACCGCTCAGAAGAGCACCCGTGCAGTGATGCCCCCTGGGGCGTGGCTGGGCCTCACGCACCCTGGGGTGAGGCAAAGACTGCACAGACTGCCCCCCTGGCCGTGTGACTCAGACTTGCCAGCCTCACACCTGATCCACCATGACCCCCAGCCTGGGCAGGAAGCTTCACCCTCTGGCTGCCGTTCCCCATCTGTAAAATAAGCACAATCATCTCCTCGCCCACACACTTGTGAGGATTAGAGAGCAGGAGGACAGCAGACGTCTTATTGTTTAAGTACTGCATTCAAAGAGCATGTGAGTAATTTTTAAAGTGAAAATATATCTGACGGGAGTGTGGGTGCTGCATGGCAGTCAGAGGTCACAAGGGCACCTGAACGCGGAGGACAAGGTCCTCATACCTACGGGTGGACGGGAGGGTGGACGAGGGAGGATGGGGGTGAGGTGGGCCACACTGCAGGGAGAAGAGTGAGGCAGATCTAAGGGGAGCTGAAAATTCAGTCAAGATAAATAATGCTTTCAGTATTCTTAAAAGCCAGAAGTAATGCAAAAAATAATCAGTGTAAACAAAATTTTAAGATGGAATCTGATCCAGCCCTTGAAGGATCCTGCTTCACCCACCTCGCCTGGTTCCAGTCCTCCTTACCATCCCACAGCTCTCTACCCACCACCACCCTCACCCCAGCTCCCCCCCCCCAGCTCACCCCCAAAGTATCAAGGCATGGAGTCAGGGAAAAATGTTATGGAGGAAACAGAAGACAGAGAAATGGAGCTGCACGCTCTCCCGTGTGCCCAGCCCCGGCCGCAGCTAGACTCCAGCCGCACAAGTCCCTGGAGCATTGGGCTGAAGGGCCCTAAATGTCCCCTGATTCACAGGACAGTGCTGGCAGTAGGGTCTCTTGATGCCATTCCCAAAGGTGCCATAGGGGGGCGTGCTCGGGCTGGAGGATATTGATGGGGAGGAGTGGAGGCCGAGTGGGTCAGGCCCCGCCCATCCCTGGCCAGCTTCGGGGGGCGGGGCACCCAGGCTCAGAAGAGCAGAGACCCGCTCCGCCCTCCCATGGGCCCACTGTGGCTGAGCCCTCCGCTAACTGCTTTGCATGGAGTTTTTTATATGAATATCCTCATAACGTCCTTTTTTTTAATTTAAAAAAAAAAAATCCTTCCCTCGTGGGACACGCTGTGATCACTCCCGTTTTTACAGAAAAGAAAGCTGATGCCCAGAGACGGAAGCACCTGGCCTCGGGCACTGTGGGAAGAGACAGGAGGAGCCGCAGGCCGTGTCCACAGCCTAGACCTCGCAGACAGCACCTGGCCCATCAGGGAGGAACTGAGCGATCGGTCCCACTTTGCAGAGGAGGAGACTGAGGCTCAGTGTGGCTGAGCAGTGCGGGGTCTGCCTGACCCCCTGCCCATGGGGAAACCTGCGAAGCCCTAGGCATCAGGCCCGGGCAGGAGCCCTCCCTTCCCGCCCGCACCCTGTGGTGTTGCTTTGGGTGAGCGCATCCCGCTCTGGGCCAGGAGTGACCGGAGGAGCAGCTCTGTCCCCTCCCCAGCGGCTCACAAGCCCAGCTTGGGGACAAAGAGGAAACACATGGCATGACCAGATTTATGTTTCAACAAGCTGCTCTGGACACTGTGAGGGGAATGAATTGGGGTGGGCAGGGCCGGGCTAGAGGCCAAAGCGCCGCCAGGGGCTCACACTGGGAAGACGGCAGTGGCCCTGACAGGGAGGAGGCGGCGAGGTTGCCTGGAGCAGAGCCATTTGGAACGCTGGGCTCCACGGGACCCTGGGCACCTGGGCAGGGAAGAAGCAGAAAGGAGGAAGTTGACGTCCGGTGCCCAGCTGCTAGGGCTACTGTTTGCCAAACTGAGACACAGGAGGGCAATGAGGGGCCAGTTTGGGATCCCCTGTGACCTGAAGATGGAGCTGTCCAGGAGGAAATGACACAGATGTCTGAGCATGCTGGGGACTTGGGGGTATCAGTGTAGGGACATGACCTTAATGATAAGGGGAGAGACCCTGTGATAAGCCCTAAGGGAACGCCAACATCCTCCACACTGCTGTGCCCGTGTCACCAGGGCCTGGCATGTTGCATGGCGTCAGACAGAATGGCAGCTGGTATTTTCCAAAGATAGCAGCACCACCATCTCCTGTCCCCAGCTTCATCTCCCGGTGTGATGCTGATACCCATCACCAGGTGTCACCAGGCCTGTGTCCTGGTGGGCAGTGAGGACAGTGGAGGCCACACTGCAGACCCTGGGGGGGGGACCCAGACCCAGCTGGCTCCCCCGGGGCACGCACCACAGCTCCCAAGGCCACCGCTGCCCTGTAGCTGAGACAGTCATGGGCCACCATGCTGGGACAGTGGTGGGACAGAGGCTGGGATGCTGGGTGCAGTACATGGGTGCCCTCTGCAGCGTGGCCCGTGTCAACAAACCCATCGTGACGGCCTGACGAAACCACAGAGGCAGCATGTTTGCCCGAAATGAGAAGCTGTCACCACGGAGAAGCCTAAATCAGCCCTACAGCCACACCTGCTCTTAGCCAAGTTAGAAATGACTAATTTCACAGGCCGCACGGCTGGGCCAGACATCGTCAGCGCTAGGCACCTCTGACTGTTGGGTGAGGGTGATCACCGCCTGGTCGTCATCACCTCCCCGGGATCCTGAAGGTGGCTTTGCTGAGAGCACCACCGACCCTCCCAAGGAGCCTGCAGAGACCCGATGGTGACTGAGACGGGAGGAAGCAGCCTGTCCGTCCTGCTGCGTGTCTGTCCGCCCTGCTGTCTTCACCCTTGGTCAGAGTCTGCTTGGCTCTTCACGTAGACACGGGGCCTTCAAACACGTCTGGCCAAGACTGTCACTGTGGTTAGCCCAGCCCAAGGCCCTTGGGAGCAGGGCTGTTTTCTCTTCTTTCTCTCCCCGTCTCTTCTGCCCCCACCCTGCCCTGTGCTTCTTCAGAAGCCACTAAAGTCCAAGCACCAAATCCTTCCCTTCAGCCACATCTGGACCGGAGCTCCAGGCCAGGGTGTTTTACATGGGACGATGGGGCCAGACTCAGAACATTCAACAGTTTCGAGGACAAGCTGAGCACGACCCCCAGACAGTCCAGGTCCGTCGCGTGGAGAAGCACCTGGAACATCTGGGTGGGGTTGCAACTGGAGGCCAGCTCACCCGAGGGGTCAGTCTTTGTCCTATGAGTAAGTCTGGCCATTCTCTTCACCAGCTGCTGGCTCCCTTAGGCCAAAGCCCTGACTCGGCTGAAGCCCCTGTCCTGTCCCTGCGCCCCAAAAGCTCTCTCCGAAGGCACCCATGGGCCTGCCGTGTTTGCCCAGTCTTCTTTTACCAGTCCTGGGTCAAAAGGTGCGGGCATCACAGGCACTATGCCGGGGGGCCATGTAGGGAGACCTTGGAGAGCAAGAGGGATGTCAAACCACTCCAGACCTTCAATGCAGGACGCCGGGTACCAATGCCCCACGGACACCACGCAGAGTAGAGACAACTCTACCTAGGCTGCAGATCCGTGAGCAAAATGAACTTTTCAATCCACAGAGAAGTTTGAGTAGAACAGGTAGGCGCTTCGTAGCTATGTGCTGAGTGAGTGAAAGATCAACCCAGGGCAGGCGGACAGAGAGCAGGCTGCAGAGGAGACCCGGAAGGGCTCCAGAGGCTGGAGGAATCGGGGAGTGAGGCGAGGGGCCCCACCATACAGTGGGCTGGCCACAGAACTTTAAATCTGGGGTCCCCTGACCACAGCCCCATATTTTGCTGGAATTTCCTCTCTTCCTTCCTTCATTTCTCCTTGCTGGAAAATCCGCAGCCCCAGACAATCCTCCGTATGCACACAAAGGTAGGAACCCGAAAATGGAAAGCCCGCAGAGGAGAAAAGAAGCAGGGGCCGTGCTGTAGATTGCTGTGCTTCCTGGAAGCTGGGACAAAAAGGGAAATGGGCAAGTTCCTCAGTTCTCCTTACTGGAAAAGGGGAAGCATGCCAGCACGCCGGGAGGGGCTTTTCCTGACAGCTGCAGACAAGGCGCTGGGCAGTGACGGCACAGAGGCTGCCTCCGAGTTTCTGTTTCTTGTAACTGCTTTGCCCGAGGCCGCAGCCCGGAGCACTGGGCGCTCCCTCACAGGGTTAGAGAGAGGAGCAGAGTCCCTACAGCTGAGAACGCGGTGAAAGCGCCGCCCCAGGCTGAGTGCAGGAGCCTGGAGTTGCACCTTGGCGGGCTGCAGGGTCCAGGTATGGGGCGCCTGCCTGAGACCTCCTTTCCTGGATCCCAAGGATGCAAAGCAAGGCCCTGCCTCCCCCAGGGTCTGCAAGACTTTGGGGGTCAGGGAAGGGTTCTGTGGGGGGCTGGCGGGCCAGCATGTCCCCACGGGGGCACTCTCAGGCCACTACTGTGCTGCCACTGCTCCCCCAGAGACACCCATGGCACCCCAATTCCCACATGAGGATGCTGAGCCTGCTGGGGGCTCCAAGGCAGAGGCACTCAGGCCAGGGTGACCGGTCAGGATCCCCTGGGCTGCGGTGTCACCAGGAAGGAGTTTGTCCCAGCTGCGGCCCATGTCAGCCCAAGCCTCATCCCTGACCTAAGCATGAATTAAGCACCTGCTGTATACCAGCTTTGTCCTAAGTGCAGAGGACACAGCAGGAACCAAATCAGCCCTGGGCACAAATGGGATTTGACCCTATTAACTGCTCTTGCTTTCTGTATCCTTGGTGCTCTGGCATCTGGAGTCCCCTGACTGGAAGGGACGGTCCCTGCCAGAGTGAGCTAATTCCTAGAGATGGAGGCTGCTTGCTTATGCAAACCAACCCTCCCACTGTCTGCCCTAAGCTTCCTCTGCCCCGATCGCCTAGGGCTGGGCACCAGACAATGCAGGACCACAGGATTATCCAATTTTCCTGTCATAAGCCTGTTCGGCCCTACCGAGTCCTGCTTGCAAAACAAAACAAAATAAAATAAAACAAAGGCTCTATCGTCACCGCTCTGCCTCCTGCCCACCCCATGCCTCCCAGTGTGACCTGGCACATGCCCTGGTCTCAGGAACCGTGTGGCATACTCTTATCTTTCCAGTAGCAGGGTTCACCTCATCTACTGGCCTCACCACACCGGCACAAACCCAAATCCTGGTTTGTGCAGCGCTGCGCTGCCCTTGGGGCCCACAGAATAGCTTCGTCAGCGGCTCTTCAAAGCTGAGGTCCCAGGAGCCCAGCACGGCCCTAGGGTAGGGGTGATTGAGGACAGTGTGGCAACCCCAGTCTGGCACTCAGATCTAGGACCTTCCCCAGCCAGGGTTCATGAGCAAAGCGTGAGACCACACTCGCACGGCGGAGGCGAAGGGGCCCAGGGTGCACATGTGTATGAGCAGAGCGTGGTGTGAAGGCTCCACAACTGAGCTTTTGGGGGAACCCTGAGACTCGGGTAGACAAGCTGACCAGTGTGGGGTGCAGCCCTCAGCAGGACCCAGCGAGGCCTGATGTCCCAGACAAATAACTCCACCGGGGACTCGGTCACCAGAGCCAGACCCTGGATGCACCCTGGCCATGGGGCTGCGGTGGGCAGCCTGGGGCCGCTCTGCCCACAGCTTCCTGGTCTGCGCTGCTTCAGCCTCCACGTCTCCCAACCCCAACCCCCTGGAGGCTCACACACGGGAGCTCAGGGACCAGGCCCTGATTTGGAGCCTCTGACCACACCTTAGAGGCCCCAAGGCTGGCCCTTTCCTCCTACTAGCAGCCCCTGTTCACCTCCCACCTAGATGCTGCACATGCCAGGTGCCCCATTTCCCAGGTTCCTCCGCACACAGGTATGAACACTGACCCACACTGGCCAAATGGGAGAAGCACACCCAGGTGGGTATTGTCAAGTTAGTGTGAGACACCAGGAGCTGTGGCAGCTTTCCAGTGACCATGAGGGAGGAGAGACACAGAGAGATGCTGCCTCTGCTTGTCTGGGACCTCAGTACCTCCCAGTCCACAACCCAGCCCCCAGGCCCACAGGGGCCCTTCTTCCTCCTCCAGGCCTCTGTCCATGAGTGAGAGGGGTAGAGCCAGGCATGCACTTGTGCCGTGCATACTCCAGTCCCCAGCAGAAAAGGCCTTGTTCCTGAAACTCCTGCCCCCGACTTGGAAAGGGGAAGTGGGCACCGGGCAGAGGCAGCTGAGTGGAGGGGAGAAGTCCAGCTGAGGGGAAGAGGGCAGGAGAGGGAGGGATGTTCGGCAGAACCAACTACACCACCACTTCTCAGCAGCCTCCTGCTGCTCCTGCTACCAGGACCCCGCCTGGCCCTCTCCCTAGCTCTGACTCCTGCTTGGCCGCCAGGACTCGAGGAGGGCACCCCACTGCGGCACAGCCTCAGAGAATGGGCTGGAAGCCCCTTGTCCCGGGTTTATCACAGAGCCACGGTGGCAGCTGCTTAATTTTCTGTCCCCAGCACTCAGCTTGGTATAGTTTGTACCCAGAACTCCTGGCCACCTGCTGGGTATGGAATGACGGCTTCACTTAAAATCACCCTCTGCCTGAAAAATGCCGCCACCAGAGTCCCAACCTCGGGTTGAACCACCCAGGAGGGGAAGGCACCAAATCTGCAGAGACGGTCTCCAGTGCCCGCACGCCATGCTGTGCACAGCTGGCCTGGGATCTGCGCTCAGGCAGGGTCTGTGCGCTAGGCTTTGCCATCTCTTCAGAGACCCAGGAGAAGAGGAGACTCGTCACCTTCTCTCTGCAGCTACGTGTGACAGGTGCCCCACGCCACACTGGGCAGCTGGACAGGAACCTGAGGAAGTCACCTGCGAGGGCCACCAGTATGGGGACTGCGGCTTTGGCCGGGCCTGCTCAGCCCACTCAGGGTCAAGGCCAGTCTGTTACAGGGAGGCTGACTTCTGGGTCACCCACCCTCTCCGGATCTGCTGTTCCCCTCCCACCTCCTCGTCCCACGCTCCCTGCCAGCTCCCGAGGCCCCGCCCTCTCTTTTGTTGTTGATGTTGTTGAATAAAACATCTGAATACACAGAAAAGGGAAAGAAGGTTTGAGTCATCTTACACCCCACAGTGTGGGCACAATGTCTGCCCCACATGGAGGGCTGTGGTCCCCTCAGGGCAGCTCCAACCTGCATCCTCGGCCTTCACTGTGGACTCCAGCATGGAGTTTTGCAAATGTGTAAAATGAGCTAATTGTCAATATGATCCAAGAGTCTATAAATCTAGCTGTCCTTGGAAAACAGGGAAAGTGGGCCCTCCTGTGTTCTAGTCCCTTTGTGGTGACAATCACTGAGAACCAGCTGCCCACTGCCTGGAGGGGTGAGGGGTAAAGCCATGCCAGAGCTCCCACCAGTCCCTAGGTACGCCCACTTCTTCAGTGACCTACCCCTGTGACCCTGAGGGACTCAGGTTGGCCACGCCGCGCTGAGCTGGCGTTGACTGAGAGCTGACCCCATGTCGCACATGCTCACACAGTCCCCACACCAATTATTCCCCGTTAGTGTGCTCATTTTACAGAGGGAAGAACCGAGGCTCGGAGAGGTGACACCCACTGCCCTAGACCATGGTGAGAAAATGGTGAAGTGGCAGAGTCGGGACAGGAAGCCGGAAGTCCCAACCCTGGCACTGCACGAGAACAGACGTCCACTTGGTTCTACACTGAGGACTATTTTCCGTGTTAATTAACATCATCTAGGAGTATCCAGTTAATAAAAGCAAGAGAAAGAGAAGATAGAATTTACCCCAAAAATAAATAACAAGCGTGGAGGTCTCTTCTTTCTATTGGCCCAGATTCACTCTTTAAAGAGCTGCCCTTCTTGTGGTCCCAGCAGGGGCATCATCCCTCTCACCTTCCTCTGGCCACAGGGCTGAGCATGTGACCAGGGACCTGACCAATCACAGTGTTCCTCCTGGGCAGCTACAAGGATTGGCCTGGGGACAGGCACATGACCCAAACTTGGCCAATCAGAGTGTTTCCCTGAGTTTTTTCTCTGGGGGGACAAGTAGTTCCTGTCTCTGAACTCCAAGGTGACTTGATATAAGCCAAGAAAGGGGTGAGAAAGAGATAGATAGGAGGGAGAGAGAGAGGGAAAGCAAGGACATTTGAGTCTCTAGTATCTATTCTCAAATCCAAAGCCATCCCTGACTCTCCAAGACTGAGCCAGTAAATTCCAGTTTAAACCAGTCTGAGTCACATTTACTTACAACAGAAAGGAGACAATGTGTGAATTTTCCATGGTCATTATTCATTAATGACTCACACTGGCCCATTCTCCTGTCACAGCATTATTTATTAACCCTTCACTCTTGGAGGACAGTCAGAAGCTCCCCGAAGTCACCACTGCCAGGGACGCTGGGAGGAACCCGGTGCTGGGGGCAATTCCTAGGCATGAACTGGAGCCTCACAGTGTGACACTGTCCTGGACCTCCATCCCTGCCTGGGTTTAGAGTCCCAGCCACATGTGCAGGAGGAGAGGACTTTGTCCTACGCCCACGCTGAGACAGTACAGGGCGCAGCGAGCCACTGACAACATCAGCGAGTGAGTGAGTGAATGAACGAAGGAAGAGAGCTTAGAGGGTGCAGCCAAATGTGGGTTCAAGAGCAGATTCTGCTCCTGACTCCTCTGGGAAGTCCCTTCCCTCTCCAGGCCTCAGTTTCTCATCCGTGAATGCAGTCACTGAATGACAATCTCAGCTCCTGGCTCCCCTTGCCCCGGAGCCAGCTCCATCAGGGTGCGGAACCCTGAGCTTTTGGGCAAACAGCAGATGTCAGCCTTCTGGTGCTGCTACGATTTCATCCAAGGGCTGAGCCCTCCCATCTCTCCTTGGGGACAGGGATGGGCAGGGAAGAGGGCCAGAGGGCCAGAGGGCCAGAGAGCCTAGAGTTTCCCCCTAAATGTGCCAAATGCAGATCTGAAGTCAGACAGAGCTTTGCCTCTTCCTAGCAATGTGGCCTTAGGCAAGTGACTAAACCTCTCTGAACTCCGTTTCCAAGCCGGGACTATAAGAATACACTTCCCTGGTTTGCAAAAGGATGAAATATAAAGATGCACAAGCACCTAGCAGAGCCTGGAGGGAGCGCTCCATCGGTGGGAGCGGTGCTGCTGAAGGACTTTCCAACCTGTTCGAAAACTGCCGTGTGCTGTCCATGGCCCATGTTAGACTCCTCCCTACTATACAGATGGGAAGCAGAGCCACACTTCGGACAGAAACACTGACTACAGGCCAGAAAGAGCTTTAAAGGGGCCTCCTCCCACCTTCAGCCTTTCTCCCACCTGGAATTTAGTCACAATAACTGGAGATGAGGCAGCCACTTTGGACCATGAGGAGACTTGAGGATGGAAGCAGAAAGTGAGAAGGAACCTGGATGCATGGCCATGCTGCTACAAGGGAACCAGTGCTGCCCACTTCAGATTTCTTTCCTGTCTGACGAAAGCAAATCTATGACTGCTTTAAACTGTCATTGTTTGGATTTCCTCTTTCAGATAAACAACCCCAATAACTGTGTCCATTTTGCCAATGATAAAATAAGACTCAAGGGGGAGGAGGACGATCACACAACCAGCAAGTGGGACGTCAGGATTTGAACACAGGCCCCAAGGGCTCCCTGCAGTTGATTCTGCCTAACTCTTTGCTGTCTGCCATGAGAAAGTCCCTCTCTCCCAGGCCAGACACTCGCAAGTCGTTCAGCGTGACCAGGGTGGGGAGAGCAGAGGGAAGGAGGAGCAATCACGGGAGGCTCCTCGTGGAGGAGGTGGCATCTGAGCTGAGTCTCAGAAACAGGGCTATGATGATAACTGAACCCCCCAAGCCGCCCTCAGACAGGCAGCCCAGTGCCCAGAGCCCAGGGCTCT
This sequence comes from Chinchilla lanigera, assembly GCF_000276665.1. Lineage (NCBI taxonomy): Eukaryota > Metazoa > Chordata > Mammalia > Rodentia > Chinchillidae > Chinchilla > Chinchilla lanigera. Next base: position 23,744,108 of record NW_004955413.1, read on the forward strand.
TGTCAGCTGCTGGGTTGGCTCCAGGAGTGTAGGGCCCGGGACCACCCAGCGCTCCGTGTCTCTCAGTGAGGACTCCTGGGGCTCAGCACATGTTGTACTCACAGCTGTGATCCACAGCAAGGCAAAGGCCCAGAGCCACAGCCACCAAAGGGCCCACAGAGGAATCCGCAGGACTCCAGCCCCAGCTGCCAAGGGCCTGACCCCGGCAGAGCCACCGGCTTGAGACGCTGGATCCCTCTGGCCGCAAATGGTGACGGCAGGAACGCAGGGGGCAACGCAGACTGCTGTTTGCCCAAGTAGCCAAGCCCGAGAGTCTCTGTCACCGGTTAAGGTCCCCAACTCCAGGTCCCCACGCCAGCCCGTGGCAGCCTGGCTTCTGGGAGACAGCAGCCCTGGGCCTGCAGCGCCCCCTGCTCTCTCCACGCTTCTCTGTCTGAGATGACCCAAAAATAGTGAGTGGTGCTTTGGGCCCTGACGTGTGAAGAAAAATCTAGTTTACCGTGGAGATCATTCCAACAAGTCTCCCAGAAAATAACTGAGTTATGGAAGAAGCAGGAGGGGGCACAGGTTCCAAGGCCCAAGTGCCAGGCCAGCCTGGCCACCAACTCCAGTTCCAACATGTTCATAGTCAAGACACCCCAGACACAAGCCTCCATTTCCTCTTCAGTGAACGGACAGTGAATGGACAGTGCAGAGTGCTGTCTGCATCAGTGAGCTTTTGCTGCGTAACAGAACAGCCCAAAAGTTAGCAATTTAAATAACAACAAAACAAATACAATGGCAAATGTTTGCCGATCACCCTGATCTAGTCACTCTACATTGCATGTGTGTATCAAAACATCACACTGTACTATATGAATATGCATAACTATGTGTCCATTAAAATTTTTATTAAATATAAATTTTTAGAGAGCAGCAAAAGATACCATTTTCACAATTCGCTGAGGCAGGCATTCGGGGTAGGCTCAGCTTAATGGGTCTCATATGCCTGGCCAGGCCAATGTCTGGTGTCCTCACGGCTCTCCACCCCCAGCAGCTGGCCCAGGCTGGCTCTGGAGGCGGCCAGGCAGGAACCCAGGTGCCAGAGTGGGAGCTTCAAGGACTTTTAAAGCTTGGCCTCAAAAAATCCCATAATGAGTGGTGCAGGTCTGGAATCCCAGAAGTATGAAAGGCTAACGCAGGAGGATCACAAGGTCAAGGCCTGTCTGGGCAGATTACTGAGCCCTTATCTCAGCAACAAAAGGTCCTATAATGTCGTCTCTCCTGTGTGACAGAGCTGAGAATCAAACAGCTGAATCTGACCCTACACTCCTTATGCTGTCATAGAATAGCTATAAATGCAGCTCAGCTCTGCTAGTGAGTTTCCCAGCAGGGTAGGGGAAAAGGGAAACTGGGTATATTACCCAATTTGTTCCTAGACAGCAAAAAGGCTGAATTCATTTGTTTTTCTCAAGTGGGAGCTCACACAAGAAAATTTGTGAGGTAGAATTTGGGGGTGTCAGGACTATACAGTTAGGGTTGTCCTTTGACCCATGTGGGGGGAAGGGTAAATGCCCACGCTGCCCTGGAAAAGGCTGTGTCCTCACTGACGCCTTCCCCTGTGGTTGCACAAGTCCTGAGCATGAGTGTCTCTGCCTCTTTGTGTCCCCTCCCACACCCCAGATGCAAAGTCCCTGCTACTCAAACCTCTCAGTGCTTTTAGGAAGTGCAGCGGCATCCGAGCGCTGCACAGCCCCCAGCAGCCCAGCTTCACTTCCGCCCCACACGCCTGGGCGGGCGGGGCAGGCGGGAAGGGCCTGTCACCAGCAAGGTGACACATTCCTGCCCAGCCAGCCCAAGCAGCAGCTGGGCCAGCGGACAAGGGGCCCAGCCACCTCTCCCCGGCGCTTCAGAATGGATCTGTGCCACTCAGGTAAGCGCGGGCTGAGGGTCGGGCCTCAGCGCCCTCCTCTGCAGAACGGGGACACACGGCTGCCTCGCAGGTCCTAGGAGGGACAGAGGGGGAGACACAGGGTCCAGCACGGACCCTGCAGATCCCAGGTGGGATCCAGCGGGGATCAGGGCTTGCACCATCCCTGCGCCCATGCAGCAGATGAGTAGTGACAGCCGCGTCAGCTGGTGGCAGGCCAGACGTGAGCTGCGAAGCAGGACGAGACCGCCGGGAGAGGGTCCTGGGGAGGGGACAGTGCTGGAGCCCAGCCTTGAAGGGAGTGAGAGAGATCTCGAGTTCTAGGAAAGGCCAGTCCAGGCAGGGGCAGCCGCACGGACGCCTGGAGTGGGCCGGGGGACAGTGATGTGCCGTGGCAAAGGTGACAGTGTTGGTGGCAGTGGTGACTGTCGGCATGGTACACAGCCCTGAAGCCCCTTTTTGGCCCTCGAGGGTTGATGGTGGCCTTTGAGGAACAGGGGACAATGCCTCAGGCCAGCTGAAGGCCAAGCAGGGCAGCCGAGGACCCGACTACAGCCCCCAGTGACCAGGGCGGCGACTCTGGGGGGAAAGAGGACCCCAAGGCTGCAGAGCTGCTCTCTGGGAGGCAGAGCTGGGCAGGGAAAGGGCTGCAGCCTTATTCTCAGAACACCCACCTGCAGCTCCCAAAGCCAAGGGCAGCAGGAGCCGGCTGGTCCCTGGGTCCAGCTGAAACACAAACTTTCTCTAAACAAAACCTAACACAGAGCAGCTGGGCCACCCTGGTGTCCTCCGGGGGAAGCCTGGACTCTGACCCATGAGGCCAGAGAGAACCTTCTCAAGGAGGCAGAGGCAGGACTCTCTCTCCCCCCAGCCCACCTCTCCTCCTCTCCTCCTGTGGGCTTTGGGGTCAGATGGCTCCCACCCGCGTGACTCAGTGACCACGGCTTAGGGGACCGAGACAGGCAGGAAGAGACAGAGCGCGATGCAGGGCCTGACTCACCAGTACCGGCAGGCGAGTGACACTGTGACAAGAGCCCCCCCGTGCCACCTGCCTGCCTGGTCACCACTGTGACTGCTCTTTTGGATCCTAGCACCCTGACATCACAGGGACTGTCGCCCCATGTGACAAGTAGGGAAATTGAGGCTCGCAGAGGTGAAGGCTGGCTTGCTCGAGATCAAGTGGCCGAGCAAGGACAAGGGCCAGAGACAAGAGGTGAGGAGAAGATGCAGACCTCTCGGCGCCACAGGAGGGGCCTCTGCTCTGCTGCACTGACCAGTAGGGAGGGGCTCAGCGCAGGGTCTATAGGGAGACCCAGGGTCTCCTTTTATTCATCCTTCCCCATTCCTTTATTCGTTCTATGAATAGCCTTCCATGCAGTGTGTAGGGTCTGGGAGCCTGGAGCTCGGGGAAAAGCGGGGTAGAGATGCTGAGCCTGACCTGGGGCAGGGAGGAAGCATCTCTCCCACCAGGGTGGGGAGATCTGGGAAGACTTTCTAGAGGAGGTGGGCCACCACCCCCAGTTGCCCAGGTCAAGTCTTAATTGGAGCTCCTCGGTGGCCAGGTGACGTCGTGCATCTTCACGCGGAAGTGTGCCTCAAGCAGGAACCAGGAGTCTGCACACGGGCCTGGGTCCAGCTCTGTGCCAGCCTCCTCTTGCTGTGGGCCTCAGCTTCCCCATCCTCACTAAGCACAGGGTGGTGGCAAAGGTCCCCACCAAGCGGAGTCACCTCCCACCCCTGTCATGGGTTGGTGACATCCATGAGGAGCGGGCTATGTCTTCCTCAGGGCCTGCCAGGAAGCAGGGCCGGTGTGAGGTCCCCCAACTCAGCAGAGGTACAGAGGACCCACAGCCAGCACAGCTAAAAATAGAGGACACTCGCTTGGCTGGGGAGAGGAAGCCACACAGGCCGCAACTGCAGGCTGCTGGGGACAGGGCCTGGGGCACACAGCCCTTCCTGCCCACCACCCTCTCACACTGAGACACTCAGGGGAGAGCCAGGATGGCGCCCCCTCGCCCCCCAGCAAAGGGGAAGTGGGTCCGGCTGTCCTGGATCCGGGCTGCAAGTGCAAAGATTTCTAAAAATACACTGGGAAAGAGGAAGGACAAAGGGGAAGTGGAGAGTAGCCAGCAAGCTGGCCGGGGCGGCAACAGTGGGCACCCAGTGGGCACCCAGTGGGCCTGAGTGCCGGGCAGCTGCAGGGCGGGAAGAGTGTGAAGGAAAAACACAAGCCGCCCCCAACTGTCCCCATGCAGTGTCACTCTGGGAAATCATTACTGCTGTGTGGATTTCCAGCACTCTGCCTCAGTTTCCCCAGCTCTGCAATGCTGGCTTCCGGGGGAGGGTAGGAAGGCCCAACATCACTCTGCAGCTCTGTTATTCTCAAATCTGTGACTATTCCCCATCTGGACATCCAGGGTCAGTGCTGCATCCAGGGGTTTGACCATTTGCATGGAGGTGAAGGCAAGGATCAAAATATAGGTGGATGTTTAATTTCTTAAAAATTCATCACAGTAAAACATATTAGCACGATTCTCCCTCAGAATACCCGCCTCACTTTGAACACACCCACCCTATCATTCTCGTCACTCTTTGAAGCAGTTTGTGAAGTCCTCTTTCATGAGAGCCTTTATGAGATGCGGTCAAAAATACCGTGAATACTGCCGCCGAGTGCCATCCAGCGGAGAGGCAGGCTCGTGAGAATGCTACCGTTTGTGTCCTTGTCAACTCTACACACCAGGCCTCGCACTGAGCACCTTCTGACTCTTCCTCAAAGTCAAAAGAATTGTGAAAAGCAAACAATTTGAATCAGTTCAGGACATCAAGGCAGCCACAACAGCTCAACTAAAGACTCTCCAGAAAGAGGACTTCCAGAATCGCTTCAGAAAGGGGCAAGGACGATGGGATAGGTGTGTTTGGAGAGGGAGGGAGGATTTTGAGGGAGATTCCTAGCAATGTGTCTTGTGCTATAATAATGTCTTCTTAAATTTAAATCCGCTGTATTTTCCCATCTCATACCTGGCTTCTCAAAGTGAACTTCAGTATGGCCCCAGGCCGGACCAGTGTGAAGCAGCTCTGCCACCTTCCGGCTGAATCACCCAGGCAGGTCACCTCAACTCTCTGAGCCCAAGTGCTCGCGTGTGGGATGGGACGAGCAGGACCTTTGCTGCACAGTTTCAGGGAGCCCCTGAGCTGATGGACAGGCAGGAGGAGCCAGAGCATCCAGGTGCCAAGACATGGCAGCTGCTCGGCCCTGTGCCTGTCCTGCCCAGGGCCCCGTTGGTCACACGGATCCCACAGATGCATGGCTAAGGCGCGGGCCGTGAAAGTAGAAGGGAAACGGACCAGGCTCACGGCAGAGGGGTGTGCAGAGCAAGAGCAAGGTGGGAGTCAAGCTGCTCCTGGGAGCTCAGAACGCAGGAAGAGGCCAGCTGGGCTGGAACTGCAAGGTCCAGTTCTGGGCACAACAATAAGAGCGGTGACGGTCAGCTACACAGGGTACATTCATGTGTCAAGCTCAGAGAAGGAACTGAGCCAGAGAGAAGGCAGGAGCCCCCTGGGAGGAGGGGAGGCAGCCCAGGACCCAGCCACTTGGAACACCCGTCAGAAGCGAAGCCCAGCTGGGCGTATTCATAGGCACCTGTAATCTCGGAGGCTGAGGTACGAGGATCATAAGTTTGACCCAAACAGGGCAACTTAGTGACTTAATAAGACCCTGTCTCAAATAATATTTTTTAAAAAAAAGAAATCCAAATACTGGGGCACCCTTGGCCCTTCCAGGAGGTATGCCCCGCCTATAGACAAGGACAGGGAGCTCCCCCTGCCCCCATAGCCAGCCAGGGAGGACTGCGTTCCCCATGGGTGGGACCAGCATTCCTGCCCCTAACAGGTGCTCTGGGTCCCAGCCTCTGGCACTGCCTCCCTGCTGTGTCCCTGTCCATGCGATGTCCCTTGCCTTCCACCCCTTCATATCCCCCCTGAGAAGTGTCAGCAAACCAGGGTTCAAATCCCAGGTGCACTTCCCAGCTGTGTGACCTGGGCCTCATCACTCTGTCCCCCTGAATCTGTGTGTCTTAACCTGAACAAAGCCTCCTGTGAAGGGCCTGGAGACAAATGACTCACTCTGCACGGAGCTGCTGGCGTGAGCTAGTATTCAGGAGCTTGGGTTGGGACTCTAACCAGGTGCGGTAGCACAAGCCTGTACTTGGGGAGGCTGAGGCAGGGCTGCAAGTTTGAATCCAGCCTAGGCAACTTGGCAGCTTAGCAATTTAGCAAGACCCTGTCTCAAAGGAAACACTAAAACGGGCTGAGGATGTAGCTCGAAGCAAAGGCCCTGGGTTCAGTCCCCAGGACCACCCACACAAAAAAAATGGTAACTTCTTTTGTGCCTCTTCCCAAGTCCCCTGGAATCTTCCCAGACCTGCAGGGACACAGAAGCACCCAGGGGTCCCCAGGGGGATGGCGTACAGACTGCCACCATTCCCAGGGTGGCCACAGAGACACAGCACTGTAATGGCGCTGACAAGGGTGCGAGGGGCATCCTGGGGGCACCCAAGATCCCCAGCGGTACCTTCATTAGGCCGTCCCATCGCTCCATCAGGAAAGTCTTCCAGTGGTGACACATTGCCCACTGCCCATGCCCTGACTGCACTGAGGGTCCCGGTCTGCATGATACCACAGAGGGAGTGCTGAGAGCTGCTGCCTGGGCTCCAAGAGCAGCGTGAATCTGAACCTGCACTGCTTACGGTCAGAATGAGCAGCTGACCGGGGCAGGTTCGAAGGGGCCCAGTGCCATGGACTGCCTTCCACGCTGATGCTTGGTCCTTACAGAAACCATAGGCTCAGTGTGGGCCTCTGCCCTCCATGTAGGCCAGGTGGCTATGACGTTCATGCACCCTGGGAGTCATTCTGCCGGCATTCCTGTGTGCACGCTCTGCGACTGCCCTGTACAGAAGCGCCCCCTCTGCCCTCTTCCGCAGGCCTTCCTTGCCTCTTCCTAACCTCCATGTCCCAGTCTTCTGATTTTTATTTTTCCTTCAGTACTGGGGTATGAACCTGGGCCTTCACACCAAGCTACATTCCCAGCCCTTTTCTCCCTAAGTTGCTAAATTCCCCAGGCTGGGCTCAAACTTGCAACCCTTCAGCCTCCCAGACTGCTGGAATTATAAGCCAATCTTCCTTCTTTCTAGCCTCTGACCAGAAAGCAAGCCGGTCATTAACACCCAGAATGCATAGACGCCCTTATTTCAAGCCACTTCTCTGATCCGGGAAGTGGGTGGCCAGATGTCCCGCACAAAGTTCTGGGAGAGGGCCTGGCTTCCTGGGACCCGAGGAGCAGGTCGCAGCCCTGCACCTGCCCACTCCTTACTTGAACCCAGACACTGTGCCAGCCCATGCTGCCGCCGGGCGGGCCCATCTCTCTCCTGCATCAGCAGGTCACAAGGGACCTGCCCGTGAGGATGGAGTGAGAGCCATGGGACCAGCTCTGGTGCCACAGCGGTGGTGACATGGGGCCTGGGCTGCCTGCCCATGGAACTGTCTTAGGCCTTTGGCTCTGTTCATGGACCGGTGCAATGCTAACAAAGGCCACCCTTGGCTCCCTTGGCCCTACCAGGGCTCGACAGCCCTCCTGGCTGCGTGGTGAGAGGGGTCCAGGGCCACACTGCCCCACTGGGGCCTCTGGGGACTGTTTTCCTCACTAACTGTAATTCTCTGCTGCAGGAGGTGTGGTCTTCCACTGAGTCCTAGAGGTGCTTCTTGATTCTCCCATGGGGGCCCCATAAATTGTTCTTGGAGTCATTCCCATGCCTGATGCAGTGCTAACGCCCCAAGGGGCCTGTCAGATGGCATGACCCAGTCGCACCCCAGCCTGGCCACTCCCAAAGTCCTTCCAGCCTCAGCCTCATGCCAAGCTGGCACTCCGCATATCTCTCAGAAGTGTCTGTCCCAGCACATCAAGGCGCCCGGTGGGTGTGGGCTTCCTCCTAAGGGGTGGACAGGAAGCATCTGTGCCTACCTGGAAGGTGTCCCAGGAGACAGGCCCTCCTCAAAGCTGTGCCGATGTGGCCTGCCTGGCCCTGCCAGGGTCCATGCCCACACAACAGGCACCTGCATCACCAAGGCCTCCAGTCCAGCTTTGCCCATCCGTCCATAAATATGCTGTCACCTATATGATGGGCATCACCATTGCAGGGATCAGGCCTCTTCTGACTACATCGTGATGGAGGGCAGGAGGGGGAATCTGATCCTGGGGCAAGGCAGCAAAGGACCCAGCTGTCCAGGCCCTGGGGTACACACCGTGTCTGCCCCTCCTTCCTGACAAGAGGAGACAGGAAATTACCTGCCAGAGTGATGCCTGAATTATGTACCTAGGCCCTGTTCATTGCACTAGAAAAGATGCCACATCTGGTGCAGCAGCTGCAACCAGCTCAGGGCTGGTTAGTCTGTGGGATCTGTGGCCACCCTCTGGACCGTTGACAGGGGTAACGAAAGCCATCACCCCACATCCTGCAGGTCCCCAGGTGGCCGTACCCCCACTCTTCTCCTCACCCCAAAGGGGGAGTTTTCCCCTTAGCCATGAGTGACAGCTCACAGACTTCCCAACACTCTCCCTGCCTCCCTGTCACCCTGACCCATGGCCCAGGTGTGGGTCAAGCACCCATATGTCCACTCTAGTGACAGCTGTGGACCAGGAAAGTGGCCACAAGCCAAGTGGACGCACAATGAGATGGACCTGGGCAGACTTTGTCTGCAACCCAGCCTCTATATGGCCACTCTAAGGGGGCCTCTGTGACACCCAAGTCCCTAGGGCCAGGGTTGGCCTGGATCCTGTAGCTGGCTGTGCTCAACGTATTTGGAGACCCCTGCTTTAGGGAAGGAGCACGCTGGCCTTGCAGGACACCATTCTCTGGGAACCAGGCTCCTTCCGGCCTGGTGACTGCCACCTCGACGTGGGACTTCCGACTTCAAGGGGTGTCCCTGAGTGGAGGCACTGTCCAAGGCTGGACTGGAAGGCTCAGGTGCAGACCATGGGAGGAAGACCAGCTGGAGAGGCCGGGATACTGTGAAGGCCTGGAGGCAGGAGAGGGCTTTTCCTCTAAGAGACAAGGTGTCTGTGGAGACTTCAACCACATAGTGCTACGGACAAAACAGGTCGCAAGGCCCCACTGTGGGAATCATCACCCCATCTTGCACAGAACACCACACTCACATGCTGCAGGAAACTCATTTCCGGAAGATCAGCAAACACTGGCTTTGCAGCCAGCCCACCCCAAGGTCCCCGCCTGGATCAGCAACTATGTCCCTATGGGACCTTGGCCAGGTCACCTCCCTACTCTGAGCCTCAGTCTCTGGGGGCAGGGACTGTCAAATATCCCCATAATCCAGCCTCCCTGTCTTCAAGGTGAGGACATCAAGACCACCCTACTAAAGGATCATTTCCCAGCCTCCCTTGCAGCTAGGTTGGTCATGTGACTATGTTCTGCCCAATCACATATGAGGCAAAATTTCGTATCACTTCCTGGTAAGTAGGTGAATAAATAATAACCACAGGAGCTGGTGAAAAAGTGTGAGTTCCAGGGAAGGACAATGGCCTTCAGCAAATATATATATTTTAGTCTTTATTGGTGCTGTGGTTACAGTAGTAGGCAAAAGGCAAGGTGGATGAATAACCAAAGAGCTGAGTCTAATTTGGAGAACAGGGAAGAGTCTCTGTTTTGGGCGTGGAAGAGACAGAGTGCTCAGGAGGGCAGGCTCCCAGGCAGGTGGCACCCCGGCAAGGGCCAAGGGCAGAGGTAAAGCCAGGCCGGCATCTAGGGGCAGAGGTGCTGCACAAGCAGCTAAGGCAGGAATCTTCTCTTTCCAGAGTCTGCTGAGCTGAGCAGCGGGGAGACAGAGGAGCTGCAGAGGATCAAATGGCACCGGAAGCAGCTGCTGGAGGACATCCAGGTATGTGCACACCCATGGATCCACGCATGCATGCGCAGAGCTCCCACGAACCACACAGGCATCAGTGGGAATTCAGGGGTGGCGGGGCCCCACAGAGGACCAGGAAGCTGGGAGGATGGACAGCCATTGCTGGGAGCACCTGCTGGATGCTGAGTTTCACCACCTCATTGCACACAGGTCTAATCCAGCTGTGTGGCCCGGTCAGCCCCGCCCCTCCCCCAAAGTAGACCGTTCCTTCAAGCTGGTGCTGGTGTGTGCCCAGCATCTGCCTGATGCTGGTTAGGATTGTGGAGCATTTTTGAGGGAGAGCGGGGTACAGTGCTGACCCCACACATTCCAGGCAAGAGCTCTACCACTGAGCACGTCCCCAGCCACCCAATCATTTCTTACACACCTGCTCATGTGGCTCTCAGCTCCCTTCTAAGACAGGGATGAGTTCTGTCCCTTGAAGGTGCCTGGCTCAATCCTGCCCCGGGCCCTTTGCACTCGCACTTCCCCTCTGCCTGAGCCTCTCCCATCTCCCCTCACGACTCCTCCTTCTCATTACTTCATTCTCAGCTCAAACCCTCGCCTTCTCCAGGCTGCCCTGACTGCCCTGGCTACCGCCGCTGTGTCCCTTCCAACCTGTACTCACACATGCATACCTACAATCCATACAAAATCATTTCTCCAACTAGTATTTTAGGGAGCACCTACTCTGTGCCAGTCTCTTTCTGTACAATTGCTCTGATCATTTTAGGCATTGATATTTCATTCGCCTTGTGGCTTGATGGTCTCAACCCCACCACTCCGTGGGCTCCATGAAGGCAGACCCAGGCCTGGCTGCCCAGTCCCACCCACAGAGCATGCAAGCGCTTGGTTCCTCCTTTCCAGAGAGACCCCACCTTGTGCACGGGCATCATTTAGTGGCTCAGCTAGATCACGTGGACAGGAGCTGCCTGGGCGCTGCAAAGGTCCCTCAGGCCGCATGGTGGTGCTGAGTCCCAGGAAAAGACCCTAGGAGCAGCCCATGCCCAGCACCCCAAAGATCGTGGGGTGACTCTCCCTGGGGGCACTTGCCAGGTGCTCATGTGCTGCCTCCTGGAGGCGTGGGCCAGTGGCCCGCCACCCCACCTGCCCAGTATGTGTTCGGAGGGGCAGGTTAGGGGTCTCCTGCCCTACTGGGGGCCTCCAGAGTCAAGATGGCAAAGGCTTGGGGTGGGGCCTGGGGGCACAGCTTGGAGTGAGACCTTGGGCACATCACTGCCTCTCTCTGTGCCTCAGTATCCCCAAGATGAGGACCTGTGCTCCGAGCCCTGTGCCCTGTGCCCTGTGCTCCGGCTGCCTGTAGTGCCTGGCAGGCAGTGGGCACTGGGAAGGCAAGGGACAGAGCACAGAGTGAGGGCAGGGAGGAGCGGGGCTGAGCAAGGGCAGAAATCCACCTGAGGAGGCCGCAGGGAGCCCGGGAGGGACTGAGCTGGGAAGGGCAGGGGCCAAGGTGGGCTCGCAAAAGCTGCCCACAGGTGGAGCAGGGCACTGCGGCAGGCCTGGTCCCGGGCAGGAGATGCCCCAGAAGCAGTGGGAAGAGATGGCAAGGCTGGAAATGGGGCCGAGCGACAGCCGGGCACAGGAGCCGAGAGCAGCAGGAGTGCAGAGGCAGCGTGTTCGCGGGACTTCAAGGCCTGAGACACTCCCCGAGGGGCCGTCCTCCTCCGAGGAGAAGGACCTCAGACTGGGGCTGAGGTGGAGGTCGGAGACAGGGGCAGGGCCGCATCACCCAGGCAGGAGCAGCTGCACAGGGGCCTGACCTGCAGCCTGACCACCCGCAGAAGCTGAAGGACGAGATCTCGGAGGTGTTTGCCCAGATCGACTGCTTCGAGGGCGTGGAGGACAGGTGAGAGGATTCGCAGAGGCCGCCTGCCGGCACGTCTGCCGCACCCACTCCTCCCGTCACACCTGCCCAGCGCCCAGCGCCCACGGTTCTCAGCACGTTAACCCCGGCAGTGCGGAGGCAAGGGGTGCTGTCACCCCCTTTACAGATGAGGAAACTGAGGCCTGGAGGGAGCGGTGACTCTCCAGATAGGGTTCCTCCAGGGGGAGGATTTACACCCAGGAGTCAGCTCCAGGGCCTGCGCACCCCACCCCACCTGCAGCCGCAGGGCGTATGGCTCCCCACAAGGGCCCTGGGGAGGAGGGGAGGGGTCCCCAAGCCGCCCAATGATGCCCTCCTGTCCACAGCCGGATGGCGCAGAAGGAGAAGGAGCTGTGCATCGGGCGCAAGAAGTTCAACATGGACCCAGTGAAGGTCAGCAGGGGACAAGGCGGGACTGCGCTCTGGGCCCTTCCCAGCGTCCTCTCCTTCCCCTCCTTGCACAGGGGCCTTTAGATCTGAGGCTTCATGCCCAAAAATGTTCTCCTGCCCTGGGCTGGGGGGGAGCCCTCTTGGGATCTCACCACTGCCCCCTGCTGGCACGGAGGTGCCCCCTCCTAAGGATCTCAGAGCAGCCCTCACGGCCAGGTGGCCTGGGTGGGGACGGAGACAGAACAAAGTCGCCTGCCCACACTCCCAGGTGGGGAAGGGCGGCAGTGCGAGCGCCACGCGGGGTCCCCGGCAGTGTCCTGCTACAGCTGCAGCCGCCACTCCCCCAGCCCAGTCCGGAGTGATACCGCACTCACTGTCACAGTCACAACCCCGGCCCTGCCCCGCCACCCACCCACAGGCCTGTCAGACACCCCAAGCTGCTGCCCCGTCCAGGGGAGCAGGGACTGGGCCCAGACTCTGGAAGTCAGGCTTTTGGACCCTGGGGGACTTGGGCTGTTTCCTGCCCTTTGCATTTAGCTTTTTTTTTTTTTTTTTCTCCAACTTTCATACTGTGAACATGGATTACTTGTGTGACAAAGCGAAACACTATTTTTAAGTTTTGTAAGTTGGGGGGGAACAAAAGAAAAGGCTGAATCTGAGAATTATGAATGCGTAGAACTGTTGGAGCATATAATCAAAGGCTGCCAGGCTGAAAGGGCACCCCAGGCAGCACCTGGCACGAGCCTGGTTGATTGCAGAAACTTGCACGCCTCCAGGGACAGGGAGCTCACCACTTCACAAAGGCGCTTCCTATTAAAGAGGGACAAATTGCCAGAACAGCCTGTGCCACTCAGAACAAGGGGCCCCAGGGTTCCGTCCCTGCCTGCCCTTCCCCCACACACACCCCGCTGCTGTCCGGGCTGCCACGGGCTCTGTCCCCCCAGGGCATCCAGTATCTCACTGAACACAAGCTGCTGAAGCCCAGCGCCCAGGACATAGCCCAGTTCCTGTACAAGGGCGAGGGCCTCAACAAGACGGCCATCGGCACCTACCTGGGGGAGAGGTGAGAGCTGCTCAGGGTGGCAGGAAGTAGGGGTGTGGAGTATGGGAGAGTGACAAGGGAGTCACCACTCTAGGGCCTGGGGGTCCGCTCATGCCCTCCACTCGGGCACCCTCATCCAAGACTCGACAGATGCTGGTCCTGAAGGCTTCGCCCTAGGTCCTGGTTCCCGAGACAGCACATCCCACCTGGGGCGGGGACACGGACGCCAGCGGGTGCCGCTCATCATTACAGCCCTGGGTCCCTGATGTTCAGAGAAGGCAGGGAGGGGGTCAGAGTACCAAGGACGCTGTGTCCCCTGCTGGGAGGGGGACGGGAAGTTTCTCAGGAGGTGACAGGCAGGCAGGGTGCACACCTGGGGAAGAGTACTCCGACACTAGAACAGCCAGTTCAAAGGCCATGGGGCAGGCACAGCCTGCAGAAACAGCAGGGTGGGGAGACAGAAGAGAGTGAGGGGCACAATGGACATGGAAGGGAAGAAGTGGGGTCTGCAGAGGGGTCTGGGTGGAGCAGTGATCTGGGACCACCCTCCCACCAGTCCATGGGGGCAGACCAGAGGGCAGGGGCCAGAGCTGGGGGAAAAGGGGCTAGACGTGCACATCACACTGCGGGCGGCCTGGGAGGATGGCCCTCTCCTCCCTTGCTGCCCCTCCAGGAGGGGGTTGCCAGCAGGTTCCCAAGCGTGTCCCCCTACCCTCTCCCCAGGGATCCTCTCAACCTGCAGGTCCTCCAGGCCTTCGTGGACTGCCATGAGTTCGCCAACCTCAACCTCGTCCAGGCTCTCAGGTGAGTGGAGACAAGGACATCTGCCGAGGGTCGGAGCAGAGGCAGGAAGAGACAGGAAGCCTCCTGACTGCACCTGCCTGGGCTTCGGGTGCACGGGGTCGCAGGTGGAGGCGCCCCTCCAGGGCCTGGCCGCTAATTATGAAGGTATTGCATTTGTACAGCTACAAACCTGGATATCCAATGACTGCGCGATGCCATTCTGTTTTTTGTGGCACGGGCTGGTTTAATTTAACTACTACAGCCCAGTATGTCCTGCACTTGGTACTTTCTGGTCAGGGTACTGATGTTGCTGTTTGTATTTTCACCATTATGGGAGGCATCGGGCACAGGGTTCGGAGCATGAGCCCTGGAGCCAGACTGACCAGGTCAAGTGTGAGCTTTGCCACTCTGCCTGTGTAATAGTGGGAAAATCACCAAAAAGAAGCCTCTCTGTGCCCCAGTTTCCTCATCTGTAAAGTGGGCGTAATAACTCTACCATCTTCATAGGGTTGTGAGGTGTAAATGAGAAAACCCTTGGAACTGGCTCACAGGACGTACTCAGTGAGTCTTGCTACTGGTGGTAATGCCTGGGAAGTCAGCTTCCAAGAAGGGGCACTCCAGCTGGGCTTTGAAGGATGAGTAGGAGTTTGCCAGGAGGAAGCCAGCACCCTCCATCTCCCTGGCTCTTTAAAGGAAAAGAGTAGCTGGCTTAGGAGCTTCCAGCTAGGCGCAGGCACAGCCTGTACCCTCAGGGAACTCACCCTGTAATCTCCACTTCTGGCTCAGGAGGGAAGTGTAGGTTCCAACACAGGAAGCCCAGCCAGGGGAAGGCACTGGCCCAAGGCTGCACAGCCAGGTCCCCAAGCTCAGGGACCAGGGCAGGCTGGGCCACAGTGGCGGAGATGTCCAGAGGGGCACTGGGAGCATTTCTCGCTGCCTGTGTGCATGAGCCCCCCTCAGTCCCCGGGCTCAGCTCAGAGCGGTCCGCCCCTCTGCTGCCCACTGCCCTCTCCTCTCAGGCAGTTCTTGTGGAGCTTCCGGCTGCCCGGCGAGGCCCAGAAGATCGACCGCATGATGGAGACCTTCGCCACCCGCTACTGTCTCTGCAACCCAGGCGTCTTCCAATCCACAGGTGCGACCCCTCCACATGGCCACCTCTCTAGGGTGCCCGAGAAGCCAACTGGGGTCCCTCACCCCCTGCCAGCCCAGGACATCACAGGGGCTGAGCCCCTCGAGGGTGGCAATGCTGAGTCCTCACCGGGCCGAGCAGCCCGTGATGGAGCCGGAGCAGCTGTGGCAGCCTGGGTTCCTGGCAGATGGAGAATAGAGTGGGCGGGGGCGGGGTGTAGGAGGAGGACTGGAGCCAGTGCGAGGGGCGAAGATACAAAGAGTGGCGGGTGGGAGGGCACCCAGGGTGGGAGCAAATGTGGGGGTGGCGGAGCAGAGAGCAGCCTATGGGCAGCTGAAGTCTAGGCAGCGGGGAGACCAGCCAGAAGCGGGTAAGGCTGGGCCTCGAATGCCAAGCCGGGGTCCTCCGGGGCCCTCGGGGCCTGGAGAGGGTGGGCCGGGGAGGGGAGCATGGTGCGCCAGGCCTGAGACCTGGTCCGTCCCGCAGACACCTGCTACGTGCTGTCCTTCTCCGTCATCATGCTCAACACCAGCCTCCACAACCCCAACGTGAGAGACCGGCCGCCCTTCGAGCGCTTCGTGTCCATGAACCGGGGCATCAACTGCGGCGCGGACCTGCCCGAGGAGCAGCTGCGGGTAAGGGGGCACAGCCACCACCGCTGCCAGGCAGATGGCTCAGGCAACTGTCCTGGGATGAACTGTCACAAACGCAGCTGGCCCCCAGGCAGGCGAGGAGCAGGGCCCACGCCCCTCACATAATCCTGCTTCTCCACACCGCTGCGGGGCCTGTGCCCGGTGCCGGGACCCAGGCATGACACAGCACGGGGTCTGAGGACCTCTGTACAAATTACAACCCTGGGGCACTGTTGCAGCACAGACTCGGGGACAGCTGCTGTCATGCTCCTGGGGCAGGGGAAGGAGCACCCTGGAGACTCCCTGGAGGAGGGGAGCCCGCGAGGGTTATTACCGTCCTGGCATCGCAAAGTGGGTGTGACTTCTGGAGGGAGGCTGGAAAACAGCATTCCCGAGAGAGGACCCCACTGGAACCCCGGCTGAGATGAGGGTCCTGGTGGTCAGGGACACGGGGCCCCCACTGAATGACAGGCTCCGCGCAGCGCAGAGCCAGGAGCAGCTTGGGGAGACACGCAGAGCCTGGCCGGGCCACGTGAATGGCCAGGTCCCCTCAAGCGCTGGGGATGCCCAGGGCTCAACAGCACCTCATCCCCAGGTCAGAGTCCACGGGGACATGAACAGCCCCACCGCCAGCTCAGCATGCCCAGGATCTCCTGCTGCAGTAGTCAGGGCACAGGGCCGGGTCTGCTCTGGGCCCTTGGTCTGAGCAGGGCCTCACTCTTCGCCCAAGGCTGCCTCATTCCCAGCACGGACGTTCAGCACCACAGGGCCCCCACCATGGAGCGAGGGATGGCCGGAGCGATGCTCAGCCCCACAGCCCCCACTGCCCACAGAGTGGCCTTGGGTAGTGACTCCCTGGGGTCCAAGCCACCGTTCCCTCCAACAGAGGGTGGAGACAGCTGGCCTGTGTCACAGAGCTGCTGTGAGTCGTAATTTTACAAACGTAAAGGGCACTGCCTGTGCCGAGTAAGTAATGCAGGCTCCGCACGGCGGCTCGCGTCCCTGTGCAGAACGATTAATACTGAGACAAATGGCGCTGGTGAAATGCTGCGGCGGAAGAGGCTTGGAGAGTCGGGTCATTGCCGGTCTTTGGCCAGCACCAGGCACACCCTGACCTTGGCACTGGTGAAGGTGTGAGTTGCAGCCACCCCCAGCCCCGCCCTGCCAGGTCTCCCAGGTGCCGCATCTCTGCCGCCAGCTGCCAGCAGCCTTCTTGGCATCTCGCTCCCCCTCACTTCCACCTTGAGCCTGTGTTAATAACAGCACTCCCGCGTGCATGGAGCCGGGAACTCTCTCCTCGCAGGGCTCGGGCTATTATCTCCGTGTAGCCTCCAACTCCCCCCGGGGGGTCTGCGAAGGGTTATTATCCTCCTGGCAGCCCAGAGAGGTGCCGCAGAGCAGGGAAGGAGAGAGAGCCGAGCCCCAGCCATCAGCGCCCGGGCCGCCCCTCTCCCTGGCTGAGACTTCAGGCTCCCCGAGGCCCCCGCCCGCAGGTCAGTGTGGAAATGCCGGGCGTTCAGCAAAGTGCCTGAGTAGATGGAGAGGCCAGCGAATCTCGAGGCACTGTCAACGAGCTCACAGGACGGGGCTGCTCTACTCAGGGGCTTCGCAGTTGGCTGCGTGCACTCGGGGTCCCTCTGCCCTTCTCTCTGGACCTCATTCTCCCCGAATCGGCAAAGCAGGGGCTTGCAGCCCGTTTGTGGGTGTCCTCCATGAAGAGACACCAGTCTGGGCCTTGCTGGAAAGGACACAAAATTCTTTTCCTGCACCTCATGTACAATATTAAATGTGACCTAGACAGAGGTCACCTCAAGGGCACGCAGACCCTGAGGGTGCACAGGAAAGGCTGAGGTGTGGGAACAGAGGACTGGAGCCAGTTCTGCCCTGGCCGATTGGGTGGGAGCAGGCAGAGAGCTCAGGGGGCTCCAGGCAAAGGAGATCAGTGCCAGCTCTGCCTGGTGTGACATTGGGCACTGGCCTCAGTTTCCTCATCTGTACATTGGACTGATGACTGACTCAGCATTTTCTGAGAAGCAGGGCATGGGCACTGGGCAGGCAGGGAGGATGGCAAGGGGACCAGGCACTGTGCCCTCTGGTGGTACAGGTGGAGAAACCGAGGCCTGGGTAGGGGCTGTGTCTGTCAGCCCTGGAGCCCCGGGTACATTGCAGACCTCTCTGTCAGAGGATCCTGAGTACCAGGCACAGTTCTAGGTGCTATGTGTTCTCATTTAGCCCCTGCCCCCAGTGTACAGCTAAGACACGGGGCTCCAAGAGATGCAGCAGGTCAGAGGGTGCATGCCTGAGAAGAGCCCACACACACGCCCACACAAAGCCCTTTTCTCTGCAGAGAGAAGAAAGCAAGATTTGGGGACAGAGGGTTTGGTTCCAGCAGCCAATTACTTCCTGGTTGGGGGATCCTGAACTGTCCCTGAAAAGATGAGGGGTCAGTTGGCCTTTAGACTGTTGGTGTCAGGCTAGGCTAGATCCAGGAGCTCCTGACATCATCGCTCCCTCCCATGGCCCCATGTCTCAGTGGCCCCATCCTAGTGCCCGTCTCCTGCAAGGTAACCTTCCTCTAGGAGCCTCTCCCCAGGTGGGGCAGAGGTGGCTGCGGGATCTGGGCTTCCAGCCAGCTTGGCATCCTCCTGCTCAGCTGCTTCACCTCAAGTTCCAGAACTGAGACTCCTATTGACTTATTGCTTGGGTCACATGTGCCACCCTGAGCCAGTCACTACACCAGATGACAGGCTCAGCTCAGCCAAATGTGAGTCATTCCCTCCCTCCTGGAGCCCGGGGGTTGCTAACCCCCCTCCAAACATCCTGCCCCAGGGCACTAGAGGAGAGGTACCTCTGCAGACCTGGGGGATGGGCAGGTGCGGGCCCAGCAGAGCTCCTGGAAGGGGCCAAGCATTTCTGCATGGCTACCCAGACAAGGGGACGGTGGGGCTGGTGTTTGGGTGACAGTGGATACTGGGGTGTTTACAAGGTACAGGAAGCGTGGGTGAGCTGAGCTGTTTGTGGGGACAGAATGTGCGAGCTGATATGGTGACCACAGAGGCTGCAGGGCCTCCTGTGGCTTTGGCGGAGGCCACCTCCCACCCCTGCCCGCCTCCCTGGGCCTCCCCAGTATTTGTCCCTGACGACAGCTCTGCCAAGGAGCCTCCTCTGCCACAGGCCCTTGTTCTACCGGTCGGCGCCACCTGGCAGTTCCCAAGGGAGGCTGAGCCAGAGGTGGCAGGTCTGCCAGGAGACACGGGCCCCTGCCTTCCCCCGCCCCCATCACAGCAGCCAGGAGGGGCCAGGGCCTCAAGTCTGTGCTGGAAGATGTGCCTGACCACCTCCACAGTGCCCAGGGAACACTGCTTTCCGCCTGCACCCCACTCCGAGCCCCCAAGCTCTCAGATCAGAAAGGATATAAACAACCAGCAAGCACCGCTTTGCAAACTTGGGGAGAATGGAGCGAGACTTGTGAAATTTTCCATTGAAAATCTCAAGGAAACCATTAGCAGCCCACACAGACACAACAGGAGGAAACGGTTTCGTTATCTCAGACAGAGTCCTGTCTGATTTAACAAGCAGAGCCAAGTAGTTTATGGTGTTCCTCCAAAGCCTGGAAATCCAGGCAGAGGAGGCTCTTGGAATCTAACCAATACTTCATGGCAGGACATTCAAAGCACACTGGGGCATCCAGGGCAGCGTCTGCTCGGCCCTCAGGGAGCCCCAGCTCTGGCTTGCATACCTCCAGGGATAGAGAGCTCACTCCCTACATGGTTGCACCTGCCATATTTCAGCAGTTCCTACTGCCAGAGTCCACCACGGGGACCTGAAATCTGTTCTCAGGGACCTCGGGCCTGATCCCCACAATCAGAGCCCATGCAGCCAGGGCTCCTTGGGAAAGGGGACTTGGAGGGCATAGTCAGCACCCTACCTGGGGCCTCCCCTTCTGCCAGGCCACTCACATGGACGAGTCAATACCCTCTGCCACAGGGGTCCCTGTGTCCCCAGCCCCGCCTGAACATGAAGAGCTCAGCTGCTCCCTGAAGCAGAAGAAAGGGCTCTCCCGGGGCAGCCCTCAAGCTGCTTCTGTGTCCGGAGGGCACACAGGGAGGCAGAGCAAGGGGCTGGGTGCCACCAGGCCCAGAGCAGAAGGGGAAGAGCAGTGGGGCCCTCCAGGGGCCAGGATGAGCAACCGGAAAGGAAGGGAAAGGAGAGACTGGCCCCAGGTCCTCCCGGGCTACACGCCCTCTCCACTCTCCCTCGCAGAACCTCTTCGACAGCATCAAGAGCGAGCCCTTCTCCATCCCCGAGGACGACGGCAGCGACCTCACCAACACCTTCTTCAACCCAGACCGAGAAGGCTGGCTGCTCAAGCTGGGTGAGAGGCCCCTGCACCCAGTGCACACCCTGATGCTTCTGCACACTCACACACACACTCTGATGCACAGGCACACTCCTAGCTCATGTGCACACTCAGGCATGCGCAGGCTCTTGGCTGACACCTGCAAGCATGCTCACATGCAGCCGGGTTGCCATAGCCCCAGAGCTCATGAACCTCAGCAGGGGGGTCTGCCTGTTCCTTCCTTCCATTTCCATTCACTCATCTACCATTTCGTCTACCCATCCTTCCATCTAGCCACACATCTGTCCATCCACGCATCCATCCACCATCCATCCATCCACCCATCTGTCCATCCATCCACTCATCCTTCCATCTACCCATCTGTTCATCTGTCCACCCATCCATCTACTCATCTGTCCATCTGCCCATCCATCCATGTATTTATCTGCCTATCAGTCCATCCACCCACACATACATCCATCTACCCATCCTTCCATCCACCCACCCATCCATACAGCCATCTGATCATCTATCCACACATCTGTTCATCCATCCCTCATCCATCCACCCATCTATCCATCCACCCATCCATCCATCCATCCCTCCATCCATCTGCCCATCCATCCATCCATCTACCCATCCATCCATCCATCCACCCATCCATCCATCCATCTACCCATCCATCCATCCATCTACCTATCCATCCATCCATCTACCCATCCATCCATCCATCCATCCATCCATCCATCCATCCATCCCTCTACTCGTTGGTCCCAGGCAGTGATGGCGAACATTTTAGAGTTTTTAATGATAAGTAAATGCCCACTGCAGCACCTGTGCTGTAGGTTCATGACCCCTGGCCCAGGAGTGAAGCAGTTTGGGAAGGCTGAGCTGTAAGGGCAGGAGGCAGAGGGGCCTACACACAGCTCTGACGGTGAGGGAGAGGGCTCTCAGTCGGAGGCACCAGTTGGTCAGGACCTACTAAACAAGGCCAAGGTGCTGGCTCCTATACAGCCAAGCTTTTGGGTGGCCTTCTGCGGAAGCCAAAGCTCAGTGACGGTGGGGCACCTGCCCAAGGCCACAGAGCCAGCAAGTGGCAGACCCGGGGGTCCAGTGGGTGGGGAGTCCCAGGAGGGGGCGGGAGTGTGACAGGATGTGGCTCCAGGGGTGCTGTGGTGGTGTGAGGTGACAGCGGTAGTGGGTGTGGTGATGGCAGCAGCTGCGGGGTGTAGCCAGGGAACACGGGGGCAGGCCAGCGCCCGTGCCTCCTGAGGCACACTCCCAGAGCCCCAGCAGGACTGGAAGCCAGCGACTCAGGCAGCAGAGTGGCCCCCGGTATTGGAGCAGGAGTCTCTGTCAGGCACCTCCAGCCACACCCAGTCGGTCCCTGGTCCTGCCAGCCCTAGGGAAGCAATACGTCACCAGTCCTGACCCTCAGAGTCTCCCAGCTGGGCTCACCCTCGGAGTCCTTCACTGTGTACGGACAGCCAGGGTCCCTGGCCCAAGTTTCTGCACGTGGAAAACAGGGACAAAGACCCCAGACCTTGGCGTGCAGCAAAACCACCAGGTGCTCAGGCTCTGGAGTCAGGGCATGGAGTCTGAGCCTCGCTCTGGCGCGGCGCACAGGGCGGAGTCTGAGCCTCTCTCCGCCTCAGCGTTCTCATCTGTAAAATAGAGTTAACCACGGCCCCTTCCCGGGGGTCATGGGACTGAGGTTTATATATATATATATATATATATATTATGGTTTTTTTCCGGTACCGGGAATCGAACTCACGCCCTTGCCCTTGCCAGGCAGGCGCTGTGCCGCTGAGCTAAATCCCCAGCCCCAAGGTTTATATTTTTAAAGTCCTCTAGAACCTCGCCTGGCAAAGGAAAGACACCCCACCCAGCACAGGGCCCGGGAAAAGTAGGGAGGCAGCCACTGCCCCAAGGCCAGTCCCGGGGCAGCCCTGCGTGCAGCTCAGGGTGGACCTGATTTACGGAGCCACTGAGGCTTCGGGGTGCAGAAGAGTGGTGTGGGAAGGGCCACTGGGCCCAGGAGGAGGAACGCTGACCCACTGTGCTGTCTGCCTCCCACAGGGGGCCGGGTGAAGACCTGGAAGCGACGCTGGTTCATCCTCACAGACAACTGCCTCTACTACTTCGAGTTCACCACTGTGAGCCATCCCTGCCCTCCCACCCTCTCCTGACCCTCATCAGCCAGTTGGCTGACAGAGCATGGAACCCTCTGAGATTGGTCAGAGCACCTCAGTGCCCATTTTACAGAGGAGGAAAACTGAGGCCACAGAGCAGGCAGGGCCTGGCCAAGGGCTGGGTCTCCTCACTGCTCCCCTCCACGGCTGGGCAGAGTCAAGGAAGATGGGCCCCTCCTGTTTGGGTCTGGGCAGCCTCAAGTTTCCATTGACTGACCCTACATTCTTTCTCCCCTCAGGACAAAGAGCCACGGGGAATCATCCCCCTGGAGAACCTCTCCGTGCAGAAGGTGGACGACCCCAAGAAACCAGTACGTGTCATGCTGGGTGCCCCCATCAGAGCGGCTGGGCAGCATCCCAGCTGGGAGAGGAGGGCCGGGGGACGGGGTTTCCTGGAGACAGGGCTTCTGTGTGCTCCTTCCTGGGGCCGTGGACCTGGGGCCTGCTTGGTCCCAGTTGTTTCACAGAGCCTGACTCTGACACTGGCCAGGTGACCTCCTGAAGGTCACTGCTGTCTCCTGAGCCTGTGTCCCCACCTTTCATAGGGGGACTTTAGGGGGAGCAGTGATGTAAGTAGAGATGCAGCCCCTGCCCCAGCCCCTGTCAGGGGGTCACTAGAGCGCCTGCCTGGCCCAAGCATCAGGCCCCTCAGAGCCACCCAGAGAGCAGGGCGGCTGGCTGCCCACCGCCCACCCTCACCGGCCCCTCCCACAGTTCTGCCTGGAGCTCTACAACCCCAGCTGCCGAGGCCAGAGAATCAAGGCCTGCAAGACGGACGGTGACGGCAGGGTGGTGGAGGGCAAGCACGAGTCCTACAGGATCTCGGCCGCCAGCGCCGAGGAGCGGGACCAGTGGATCCAGGCCATCCGGTAAGGGTGGTGGCACAGGGGCGGCTCCCTGTCACCTCCTGGGAGCCTCTGTTTCTCTGGGGCCTCAGCTTCTAGCATGGCAGTCCCTTCCACGAGGACCCCATCGTCACATCCTGAGAGCCGGGCACCAAGCCAGGCCCAGCGCACGGGCGGGAGGGATGGACTTTAGGGATTGGGGGCTGCTAGACAGCTCCTGCCCATCCCCTGGGTCTCACTAGTGCCCCCTGCTCCAGGCAGGGCAGAGAAGGGCTCTCCAGGTGAAGGGGCTTGTGAGCAGAGGCAAGAGGGCCAGTCCATGGAGGGGACCCCTGGACAGCACCCCAGGAGCCACATGAGGCGGGGCTGTGTAGGGGCCGAACAGCCGGAGATGACACCACGGAGAGTGGGGCCACAGTCACTTTGGCGATGCACTTCGATGTCTCCTGGGGGCACCGGGGAGCCCCAGACTGGTGAACAGGGAGGGGCACATCCAGGTGGGAAAAGCCACAGTGTGGGGGCCAGCTCTGAAACAGAGGGTCAGATCTGTCACCGCAGGCCAGGAGAGGGAGGCGCACGTGGCTGCAGGCTGGGAGAAAGGCAGAGGAGAGGAGCTGGCAGGGACGAGACAAAAACCAGGCGCTGGGCCTGCCCTCGGCACAGGTGAGACCTGTGACCTGGAGGCAGTCACAGCGCAGGGGACCTGCAGAGTCTTTGAGCCAGGCCTTGAAGCAGCCTGTGAGCCCACCTGCCTCTAACCCTTCTCATCTCCATTTTGCAGATGGGAAAACTGAGGCCTAGAAAGGATAGAAACTTGTCCAGGGTCACACAGCCAGTGAGGGGCACAGCTGGGCTCCTAAGCAGGTCTCTGGCACTAACCAGGTCACCTTTCTCCTCCCTACGAGCCTCCCGGGGGCCTAGAAGGGGCTCAGGGGCACTTTGGGGTGGCTTCCTGACTCTCAGCCCCTGCTTATGGGATGCTGGGCATGGCCCTTGCTGGGGTCACCACCCTGGGGGCCCCACATCCCCAGTCACAAGCCCCAGGAGCTCCAACTCTTCGGTCACCGCTCAGCCCCGATTCTCATGTGTCCTGCTGTCCCTGCAGGGCCAGCATCACCCGCGTCCCCTTCTACGACCTGGTCTCTGCCCGGAAGCAGAAGATCGCCAGCAAGCAGTGAGCCGCCAGGGAGGTGGCGCAGGGAGACCCCTCCTGCCTTTCCTTGCCTCAGACTCGCCCCATGACCTCGAGCTAACTGTGACAGGAGACAGAGCTCCGAGGCCGGGTGGGGACCCCAGAGGGCACACAGCCCACCTAGAGGTCCTGGCGCCCAGCAGCCCTGCCTCCAGGTCCACGACGGTAGAGATGAGAGAGGAGCCGAGGAGAACAAGAACTGCATCTCCTCTCAGGGCCCTTCGCCCTCAGAGGGGCCGTCAGCCCTCAAAGCGGGAGGCCCTGAGGTCCCTTGGGGCCACCTGCCCTCAGCCAGGCATCCCCACCATCCTCGGAGTGTCTCTGCGAGCCCCCCATCCTCAGTTTGGGGTTGGCCCTCCTTGCTGGAGCAGAGCTCAGCACACACATGGCCCAGACCCAGGGCCAGGACACAGGGGACAGCAGGAGCCCCCTACCCCACCCTCAGCCTCTGTGGGAGGCAGCACCAGGCTCAGGCCTGGTGGGAGAGCCTTGCCTAGGGCTTCCCTGCTGTACCGAAGCCAGTGGCTCTAGGATGGTGAGGGCAGCAGGGCGAGTCGCAGCACCCCGGCCTTCTGCAGCCGAATCTCAGAGGTGCTGCGTCCCAGTACCACAGGCAGCCCTGGCTCCAGGAGGCCCCACCTCTCAGAGAACCACCGCACACCCTCACCTGGGCCCAGGGAGCCGCCAGAGGGAGATTCCTTGGCTGGACAACAGGAAAGGCCTCTGCCCCACTGCTGGCTGAGTGGGCGAGTGTAGCAGGCAGATTCCCCTGGGGAAAACTGCAGGTCGCCAGGCAACGGCCCTTCTTCCCGCCCCCACACACAAGCACACTTCCCAGGGTCAGGATGGAGATGCCGCCGGTGAGGGGGTGAGACCCCCCGTCTCCAGGGTGTGCAAGAATCTGGCAGCCATGTTGCTCCAGGTGAGGCCTCGGTTGGGCCTCTGCGGGAGGAGGCCTACGTGAACTTTTGGGGATGTGAGCTGCGACTGCCCCATTAGGCCCATCAGTGGGCACAGGAGGTGGCGGAAGGAGCACTAGGCTGGAGACTGGGCCCTCTGAGGTCCTCTCTTTGTCCTTGGTCCACTGCCTCCTGCCTCCCTCTGGGCCTCAGCTTCCTTCCCATCCTTGAGGGCTTGGGACAAACATGAGCAGCTGCTCTGTGGATCACTCAGAAGACAGAATAAAGCATACGGTGCAACTCCTGAGCAAGGCTCCTTCCCCCGCCCTGGCCTTTCCCCTTAATCCCTTCCCTAGACAGGGAAGGCTGCCCCCTGGAGCACTGGAACCTCATCCTCAGGACACTGAGGCTGCTGCACTGGACAGAAGTCCCCGGGGGCTGGACTTCAGGCAGCGCTCCCTCGGGGCAGGGGCAGGGAGAGGGTTGAGCTGATTCTGCCCACGCTCAGGGAAAGGGAGAAGAACTTTCCAGCAGGCAGTGATGTCTACAGGCAAAAAAGGTCACCACTGCAAGAGCCAGGTGATGATCTGCGCATCTCTGGCGGGATGCAAGCACAGGCCGTCACTTGAGGGACTTGATTCTGTGGGCTTCACTTAGGTGTGTTCCCACAAACACCTATGAACACCAGTAGGTGCTAGAGATGCAGTTCTTGTTCTCCTCAGCTCCTCTCCTCATCTCTACCGTCATGGACCTGGAGCCAATAGGAGCCCCAATAGGTCCTAGAAGAGTGCTACGCGGGGCAGTCTTCTAGGCCTGGTAGAACAGGACAGAGTTGCTGGTGCCTGGGCTCACATTCTAATATCCTAGTGCACCTGAATCCTAGGTGCTAGGCAGCCCCTTTAGGGTGTTAAGGACACCCCCATATCCTACCCAGCCCCCTGCCTGATGCCCCATTGCTCCTTGAAGATCCTAAGATGCTGAACTAGCCCACTCTCCTACATGGTCCTGCCTCCAGCCCATGTTTACTGAGCACCTGCTGCCTACCAGGCTCCCTGCAGAGCCAGAGGCCCAGAGATGATCAGAACACGGCTCCCGCCATCAGAAGGAGCTTGTGTCCAGTGGGGGACACAGGTGTAGACGACCAGCTCTAGCCAGCCTGACATGTGCTGTTGTAGAGGGGCAGAGCAGGGCTAAGCTGGCAGAAGGGCACCCCGTAGGCTCCCTGGAGGAGGAGGCCAGCTGAGAAAGGACACACACGCTGCACTGTGCTGAGCCCGCCTCACGTCTGCCTCTGACTGCAAGCTCTTTGAGGGTCTCAGTGCTCCTCCTCTGTGCCTAGCGTTCAGTAGGTGCAGTAGCTGTTGGTTTGACTGATGTTAGCTGATCAAGGCGCTCAGAGCCACAGCATCAGCAGGTGCCAGGGTCTGCAGGCCCCCGGGGATTGTAGGAATGCTGCTGTTGCTGCTGTTGCTTCTCCTGCCGCTGCTGCTGCTGTTCTGCCGCCACTGTTGTCAGGAGCTAGGGACAGAGCTAGGGAGGCCAGCAGGATCATACCACTCGCCAGAACTGGGAGGGTCTCACTCTGACCCATTGGCCCAGGCCTCAGGTCTCTACCCCTCCCAAGGCAGCCTGTGCCCCCTTATACCATCCTGCCACTCCTCTCTCTGGGCAGTAGAGGGCGCCCACCACACGCAGATGAGAGCTACTCTCCCCCAATCCCCGCAGAGACTGGGCCTGTGTTGGGGGAGTCCCAGCCAGGGCATCTTAGGTAGGAGGCACTTGGCCAGCTAGGGCCTGTGAGCTTGGCAGAACCCACAGACCACACTAGCAGGGGCCTGCTCCTCACCCCCTGCCTGGTCTGGCACAGGAAGACAGGCTTGCCCGCTCTCTGCTGCGTGCCCTCTCTCCGTGATTTTTTTCTTTGGGGCCTGAGCCAGCTAAGTTCCGCCAGTGCAAACCTTTGACGGAGACTTCCTGGTGCACGGGGTCTGGGGCACCAGAACACAGCAGCTCCTCGCCTGGGAGAATGAGTGGAGACAGAAATGCCACTGACTGTGAGAGGCCACAGGGGGCAGCAGTGAGTGTCACCAGAGGCCCTGGGTTCAAGGCTCAGTCTACTCTGAGCCTTAAGCAAGGTTGTGGGACACTCTGGGCCTTGACTTCCCGTCTGTAACATGGGGATCACTGAATAGATGTGTAATTCCCAGGACAGCGTTGAGCAGCCACTGCGGGTTTATTATTATCATCGCAGTGTGCACTGTCACCAGAGACGAAGCAGATGGAGCCATTGGAAGAGGGAGAAACCTGAGTGGGGAGGAGGACATCCTTGAGGGCTTCCTGGAAGCAGTGCCCTATGGCGAGCCCAGCCGAGGCCCAGGACTTCCGGCCAGTGGGGCCTATAAGAGGCAGGTTGAGCATGCAGGACAAGGCTGGGGGTTTCCGGGCCCACACACCAGCACAGGGGGCCATGAGGATGTGAGGTCAAGGGGCGCTGGTCTCTGGCAGGGGTGGCCTGTGAGCATAGTAATGAGAGCTCTGAGTCCCTGAGCCCTGGCTCTACCACAGGAAGCTGTGGGGGCCCGGCAGCAGACGCTGAGTAGAAGCCAGTGCAGCCCTGGGTCCCTGCCAGCACAGGGGGCCAAGAGGAGTGGATGGGGCAGGGGCCCAAGTGCCAGGGCACAGGAGATGGGGGCAGGCAGTCCCGAGTCGGAGGCAGGTGTGAGAGACCCGGAGAAACTGATTTATTAGGGATCATGAAAGGAGCTAAATATGTTTGCCGGCTAGCGATGACTCAGTCATCCCCCAGGGGTTCGCAAGTATGAACATCAAAGAATGGAAGGCAGGCCACCTCCCCGGGTACCGCCAGCCTCGCCCCTGCTTCCTGTGACGGGAGGACTCGCCTCTCCGACCTACACAGCCCCAGTGCCCACCCCCAGAGCTCGCAGGGGGGCGGGGTGAAGAATGAAACCTCGGGTTAGACACAAGTGGGTTGCACTCTTGGCCCAACACAATTGCTGTGTGATCTTGGACACGTGGCTGACGCTCTCTGGACTCACTCACCAGGCAGGCCCCAGCCCGCCAAACCTAGCCTCGCTCCCCCTCTGTCTGGTGTGATTTTTCCTATCGCATTGGGCTCCTTCCAGAAGCCAAGGGCCCCTCTGCCTGGGGCTGCCAACTGGCCTCCAGGAGAAGAGCCAGACCCACAGGGCCTCTCCAGCACGCAGAGGATGCACTCTGCCAGGGCCGACTTCCGGCCAGCTCTGTGCTCCAGAGTGCAGGGATGAATCAGAGTGTGCAGGCCAGAGGCTGAGGGACAGAGGAGGGTGAGAGGACTGCTCCTGGTGGGGCAGGCTGTAGGGAGGGCAGCCCAGCTCCTGGAGCGGGGTGAGTGAGGAGCTGATGGGTGCGCCTGGGGCGGGGCTGTCCTGGAACAGCAGGACAGGAGGCAGATAGGGAGAGGGATGGAGCCTGGAGCTGGGAGGGCACCAGGCAGGAGAGACACTCGGGGCCACTCGGGGTGCTCCCCAGGCCATTGTGGGGTTGGATCAAGGACACCCACTGGGTGGGGGCCACAGGATGCCAGAGGGGGCTGGTCGGGTGCAACAGGAGCAACCTGAGAATGAGCCAGAGGAGAGGCGGGGGGACCTCCAGTCTCCCCAGCAGGTGGGAGTAAAGGTTTAGGGGGCAGCAGAACTGTTCGCCCTGGGCCAGAGGGACAGCAAGACCCCCAGGTGGAGAGCCTCAGGGAAGCCTCCCCTCTCCCTTCTGCACCCCTCAGCTCCTCCCTGCTCCCTCCCTTCTTTCCCACTTGCCCCCCCTCTCCTGCACTCTCCCCAACCCCTCTTGGCCATCCTGGCGTAAGGCCGTATCCACAGGTCCCTGGGATTCGAACTCCGCTTGCCCATCTCGGGCTGTGTGGTGGGGGCCTGTGCTCTGCTCTCCCTGGGTCTCCTTTCTCCTACTCAAGGCCCCAGGTGGTGACTCCCCACCTGCAATCCTCATGCTGAGTCTTCTGATGACCCAGTGGTGCAGGCTGAGAGAAGGGGAGGTCTGGGGCCTGCCCTGGGGATATAGAAGTCCCTGTCCCCTCCCAAGACAACACTGCTTTTCCTAACTGCAGGCTAGGGGCTGTGTGGGCGTGGTCATGAGGCCCCTGCCGCTTTTGTCCCCATTAGAGATCTTAATCTTGGGGGTCTCCCTGCACCCTGTCCTCCATCTATATGTCACATGGCATACTCACTTAGGCCAGCCTCTGCCAATACCAGCCACCTCCAGCCTCCCAGCACACTTAGGGCCAATCAGTTACCCCACCCTCGGGAAAGGACCCACTCTCACTGGGACCCAACAGAAGGCCAGGGCCTGCACCTGTGCAGGAACAACCCTAGCTGATTTGGAGCATAGGTAGGCACATGGGCCACAAGGTGATCACCCATGGTGGGACCCTTCTGACAGTGCCATGATGCTGGATTAGAGGGGTTCCAGGAGAACCAGAGCAAACCAAGACTGCCTGGTACCTCAAGACGTGAGCATCCTAGACACCAGCCACATTCACAAGACTCCAGCAAGAAAGTGGGGACATTGCCCCACAGGGCTGCGTGTACAGCTGAGGATCCTGGTGGGCCTCCCTGGCTACCCCACCCCTCAGGGCTTCCAAAAGGTTTCAGAAAAGCAGGTGTGCTGGCCCTGCATCCTTCAAAGGAGACTCCAAGCCCACCGTCTCTCCTTGCCTGCCTCTTTGTTTCCGGATTTGGCCGTCCAGCCCCACTGTTAGGGTTTAGATCTAAAGTGTCTCATGTGTTCAGGGGTGGCGCTTTCAGAAGATGGTTGGGTCATGGTGTGCTGTACTCATCAGCTCTATTGATGAGCTCGTAGCCGAGTGTGCTGTTAGGAGGTAGGGCCTGGTTGAAGGAGGTGGGTCACTGGAAGGATGTATTCCTGTTTCCAGTCTCGCCCCTCCCACTCCGCTTCCTGGTTGCCATGGGTTGAGCGCCATTGTTCCCCCACACCCTGCTGCCATGATGTTGCTGCCTTTAAGCCAGCTGACCATGGACTGAACTGTCTGAATCCGTAAGCCAAATTAAACCTCTCCTCCTTTAAGCTGTGGGTGTCAGGTATTTTGTCAAGCAGTGGTGCAAAAGCTGACTAATACACCAATGTAGGGATTCCTGGCCTGTATCACATCCTTCCCCTCCTTGAAGAGGAAACTGTGCCTCATGGGAGTTAGGAGACCTGCCCAGGCTTCACAAGGAAGACAGAACAGAATATACTGCATCATATCTGACCCTCCCAGCAACCCACAGGTAGACAGCTTTATTCCATTCAACAAATGAGGGGGTGCAGGCTCAGGAAGTTTGTGACTTGCCCAGAGCAGATCAGCTGGTGGCATCTGATCACCATGGGACCCAGTAACTGGCAGGAGCTCAGTAGATGCTAAGAATCAGCTTTGTGACCTTTCTGGCTCCTTTCATCCCCCCAGGCTAATCCTTTAACTCTCTTCCTCCCTGCCCCAAAGGATTTTCACTGAATAAAAAAGAGCCCAGAGCCTTTACTCCAAAGAAATTATTTTTTAATAAAATGTCTCCCATTCAAAAAGTCATAAGACATGTGCATTGCGGGAGATTAAACTATACAACCAAGGGGAAGAAAACCCAAAAATCCCTCGCCAAGCATGTTCAAGTTACTTCTCTGCAAGGGTACAGCAAAAGCAACTTTGTAACCTGTGTGTCCTGTAAATACCAAGGAACTCCAGTGTCCCCATGTGGGCCAGTCAGGGCAGGTGAGGTATGCTACAGTAACAAATGACCCCCAAATCCCAGTGGCTTCTCATACAACAACTGGTTCTGTCTTGCTCACACGGCATGCCTGGGCCAGGGTTGAAGGGGATCTCTGCTCCTCACAAGCACTCAGGGACCCAGGCTGAGCTGGTGCCACACTGGCAGGGGCCACCAGGAGCACTGTCTATTTTATTTTTTATTTTTTATTTTTTTGGTTTTTCTCCGGTACCGGGAACCGAACTCACGACCTTGCGCTTGCCAGGCAGGCGCTTTTGCCGCTGAGCTAAATCCCCAGCCCCAGGAGCACTGTCTAGATGTGAGTTGCTTCCGCTCACATTTCACTGGACAAAACAAGTCACGTGGTCCCCAAACCTCAAGGAAAGCGGAAGTACAGAGTTGCCACAGCACCATGAGCCACCTGCCCAGCAGGAAGGAAGAACAGAAATACTCACTGTGCAACACTAATGCTGATTATAGCTAGGCGAACCAAGAATCCGCCTCTGCTCAGACCAAGGAGCTGCCTGGAATCAGAACTTCTAGCGCTATCGCTGGGAAAGTCCCAGGCCAACCAGTCGTCACATTCATCCTACCATGTTACAGGTGCTTCACAGACTTGCTTTTCAAAGCCAGCACCAGTTTATAGATAAATTATCGGTTTTTCCCCCACCCCCCATTGCTGGAGGTTCAGACAGCTTCCTGTTTTAGGTGTTTATAAATCCCAGCCTTAAATATCTCCATGAAGGAACCCTTGCCCTTTGGGTTTCTGAGGTGCATCTTCTGGCCTTCTTGCAGGCTCAGAATGGTGGTCCCTATGTGACTCCACACGGTTGGATCGGCAGAGCTTGCCTATAGGCAGGTGCACGCTGCCTGTCACTCACCTGCCGCCCAGAGCAGCTGTTTCCATCCTGCAGCCTAAGAAGCACCCGAACAGATGGCTGAGCCCTATCCCAGCTTCCGGGTTCACTACTGGGGTGGTGTCTGACTGCAGGCATTTCTAGCAGGGTCCCGGGTCCAAGGCCACACTCTGAGGACTATCGCCTTGGCAGTTACATAAACCCCGCTTGTAACCTGGCAGATGACTCTGCTCAGCCGTGCACCAGCTGTGTGACTTGGAGCACACGGTGTGAGGACCCTCTCAGCCTCAGTTTCCCCATCTCTGCACTGGCCCCTCTGTGGAGATTGTCACGGCGAACACCGTAGAACCTTGAGAGGACTGCCAGGCATGTCGTCTGTGATGAGTTCAGTTAAAGATAGTGATCGTTATTCAGTGGTAGATTAAATAACTTCATGTTTTAAAATATTTGTTCATTTGAATGGAATTGCATTTATTAAAATTTCCGTTCCTTTTAGATCTGAGTAGGAATGAATTATTTCCATGCGCTGGCTAAGCATTCGTGTTTCCTTTTCAGCGTGAATCATCGGCTGCTGCCCTTTGCCCGGTTTACCTGCAGGTTCTCCGCCTTCCCTCACCTGCTCGTTACAGAGCAGAGATAACAAACCCCACCGCCTTTCTTGCTCACTGCAAAGATTTTGCTCAGGTTGCTGCCCGCCATTCTACTGGGGCCATTTGTCTGGCTTCCAGAGTAGCCGAATCCATCTGCCTTTCCCATTTTTATTTCCTCTATCGCTGTTAAGCTGAGATTGCTGCCCTTCCCCAGAATGTGACAAATCAAAAGGAATTGGGCTTTGAATGACGGCATTTCCTGGCCCCTGATGGCTGTAAGGGGAAGGGGGTGCCCTGCTGGCTCACCCCCAAACCAGTATAGTCATGATATAAGGCCGAGCCAGGAGCTGGGGGCCTCTAGAACTCCCAACAAGCACCCCCAGCCCTGCCTCCTGAGCAGCCATCTGCAGCCCCCACCCCCAGAGGCACAGGGCAGTGCGGAGCTGGATGGGAGGGAAGGTAGGGTGACCACAGGTATAGAACTGGGCGCCAGCCTCGGACCCATCCCTCGGGCCTCTCCCCCACTGCTTCGGCCCTGCTTGCTTTGTTTCTTTGGGCCTCTGTTCTCTGATGTACGAAATGGGCAAAGATCTGCCCAAGTCAAGGGCAGGATTTAAATAGATCAACAGCCACCGCACCAAGGACGCGCTCAATGAGCAGGGCCTTTTGTCAGGGCCAATTCTGTTCCTGGGCAGTAGCAGGACCCCCACAGCCTGTTCCTCTCTTTGGGCTGAAAATACTCAGCGTCTTGGGCCCCGTGACCCAAGGGCTCCTCGGAAAATAAGGGGCCAGGGGTGGGGCTGCAGAGGGCAACTCTGGGGCCTCCAGCTGCTGGCTTGCACGCCAGCCCTGCTCTCAGGAAAGGGCCACGCCGGTCCAGGGAGCACGGGGGCTGAGACACCCCCTTCATGCCCCCCACCCTCCCCACCTCCTGGCGGGTAGAGCAGGTCCGGTGTCCGCTCCTCCAGGCAAGCGGAACCAGGCACCCTCCGGCGCCCGCACCTCCCCTCCGGAGCCTCTGGGCCTGATTTCCATAATAATCAGCCACAGATCTCCTGCAAGGGCCGGGAGCAGCCGGGAGCAGCCGCCGCAGCCCACCAGGGAAGCTCCTGCGGGCAGGCGCCCCTCCCCACCTCCCCCGCTGCCCCAGAGGGAGCCTCATTTTTAAAAGCTTTCGGAAACGAACGGCAGTGCAGGAGGCAGCTGGGAGACACCCAGGACTTCGTTCTGGCATTAAGAAGGCAAAGGTGGGGGTGGTAGGCGGGGACCAGGCTCGGAGACAGTGCTGGGGGGAAACTAAGGCAGCCGGGGACAGGGGCATGCTCCCAGACACGTGCTCACTGTGGCTTCACAAACACCCACAGGTGGGGTTTCTGCTGTGTCCCACTTTACAAATGGGGAAACTGAGGCCCTGGAAGATTTCAGGGTTTCTCAGCTAGTGACTGGCGGGGGGGCACCCCTTTCCAGGTTGAAGGATTCAGAGCCAGTGAATCCACGAAGGAAGGAACTACATTAATGCAGGGGACCTTCTCCTTCCCTGGCTCCCCAGCCCATCTGTAAAGGGCAGTGCCCAGCTCCCTTCAAGGCCTCCAGGAGGTGGCACTGGGCACTTCCCAGACCTGGCTAGAACCACATCCCCAGGCCTGAACTCCCCAAACAGCCCTGCCCCTCAAGCACCTGCGCCTGTCTTTCCCCCTCCCTGTCTGCCCTCCTCGGTCGTCCCACGTATGCCTGGGGGAGGCCTGGACATCCTTGGGGACCCAGGGGCACCAGAAGCAGTGGCTAGCTACTCCCAGGTTCCCCAAACCCCACTGCAAAAGGCAGAGGGACCCAGATCGGTCCCTCCTGACTGTGTGCTGTGGAGACAGCTGTGGCTCACGTCACCCCTGGAGTAAGTGCAGGGCAGGCCCGGGGGCAGCGCTGGGGAGTCAGAGACGCTCTAGGCTAAGGCTTCTGGCCTCCACAGGTGCCTAGTATGGGGGGCTCTTTCCAGCCTGGCCAGGGCCCTCCTGCAGATGGGGCTCAGGGAGCAGTCCTGGACACCCCCACCCGCAGCTCCATCGGCTGTGTCTCTTTCTCCTCTACTCCCACAGCGTCTGCAGCCAGTGGAGAGGCTGCCAGGCTGCCGTGGACAGAATGACAATGAGGCCAGGACCCAGGGAGCTGGGAAGAGGCTCTGAGTGAGGGGAGCAGGCAGGGGTGGGGTAGGAATTGCGGGTGAAGAGGGGGAGAGGCCGGGGCAGGGCTGGGGCCCGGAGAGCCACGCTGGGTGGGGGCAAGGCTGGGGCCAGCCTGATTCAGGCCCCAGTGGAGATGAGCCTGGGGCAGGATCCAGACAGCCACCTCAGGGCCAGGAAAAGAGACCAAGGGAGTCAGGGTAACTGTAGCCCAGAGGAGAGGAGAAGGAGGCTTGAGGAGAAATGAGGAATCCAAGAGGCAAGAGTGATCAGGGAGAAGAGGAGAGAAGCCACTCAGGGTGCCCCAGGCCTGGGACAGCACCCACCCTCCAAGGCCCAGGCAGAGTCAGCCCTGGGAGCCCCTGCCCAGAGCCAGGCAGGCAGAGGCAGCAGGAGCACAGGACAGCAAGACACATGGGGCCCCGGGGCCTGTGGGGCTGACAGACCAACCAGAGCCCCCCGCCTGCTCCCTGTGGGGACCACAGCACAGAACAAGGGCTGAGTGCCCCACGCGCCCTGCCCGTCCCACCGCCCTGCCTTTGCCCCCACCTGAGGCCTACTTACCTCCCTCCCTGCACCCCCAAACACCCCATCATCCCAGGCCCCCACCTCCATAGACAGTGGGTAACTCCCTGGACCCTCGCACTCCACCCTATGGGGCTGCATTCTGCAGGTTCAGATGCACACACGGGGCCCCGATAAATGTGTTTGGTCCCCACAAATGTCATAGAGATGCTTCCTAACCTAGTGGTCAAATTCCCAGACTCAGGGCTCCTTGGACCCAATTCGAGTCCCCGAAGCTTCATTTTCATATAGTAGGTGCTGACTAAATGCTAGCCCCCTCTCTCCTGTCCAGCTAGTAACTGATATGCATACAGCAGGTGCCCGACAGGGGCTTCTAGACTGAACTAAGTGCCACCCCCATTCCTCAAGGGCCAATCAGCCCTGAGAGAAGGAAGACACAGGTGTCGCCGCCGCCTTGGCCTCGCAGCTCTGGCCCCAGCTGTCCAGCTTGGGAGGAAGGCCCATTGCTCATTCCCCTTGAGTCTGCAGTTCGGGCAATCAATCAGTCGCCATAGAAACAGGCATCCAATCAGAGGCAGGCACTTCCTGGCTGAGCCAGCGCCACCTACCCACCCACTCAGGCCTGGCTTTGCAAGTCCCCAGCTAGGAGTGCTTGGGGTAGCGGGAGGGAGGTTCTTTTAAGACCGGGAGCAACAGCCTGCATCCTCCAAACCCTGGATTCCCAAAGATGGGCATTTTGTGGGCGCTGGATGTGTTTGTGTGTGTGATATGGAGGTTGAACCCATGGCCTTCACACAGGGCCTTGAACCCAGGGCCTTCACACCAGACAAGTTCTCACTAACCACTTAAGTTGCCCAGGCTGGGCTCAAGCTTGCTATCCTCCTGCCTCAGCATCCAAGACATCTGGAATTACAGGTGTGTATCTCCATGCCTGGCTGCTCTTCGATTTTCCAAGGTTCATTCTCTTACCTTTTGGCCTCAGTACTCCGAACAAGACAGGAGAGGAGAGACCATACACCCACTGAGCAGAAGCCAAAGCCAAGGCCGGGTTGCAGTCAGGGGCAAAGCCTGACACACATGCCTCTCCCTGAGGCCACACCTCCCCTCCTGCCACCCCCTCCCCGGCCTGAGGAATGGGGCTGGGCTGCAGCCTGCATCTGCCTTCCTGAGAAATCTGTGCCCATCCAGTGTCACCAGGGGCCATAGCCAAGATCTATGGACCTGCTCCCCTGCTGTCCACCCACACCCAGCTGCAGCCTCCCCACTCCAGACCCCCGCCTTCCCACAGGCAGCGAGGACTGGACAAGACCCTGGCTTTGCATCCCAGAGGCCCGAGGTCGTAACCGCTCCTCCCCGGCAGCCTGAGCCAGCCAGGTAACCGCTCTGCGCCTCAGTTTCTGTTTGGAAAATGAATTTATTTATCCCTACCTTACAGAGAGTGGTGAGGAGTCAGAACCCAGCACCGGGCTTGGCACAGAGCTCGTCCTCGTATGACGTGAAGTCTGTGTCCCTACCCTGGGCCCTCTCGGTATGCAGAACTGTCCCTTGGACCTGAGCTGAGGCTTCCCCAAGCCACCCACCATCCAGGAGGAGGCAGGAGGCAAACACTAATATTAATAACCAATGGGGGGCAGGAGTTTCCTGTACGATCGGCCTCTGGGCGCAACTAGGAGTGGGTAGGTTCTGCATCCAGGTCTGAGCACCGCCTGTCCTCTGATGCAGCCAGATCTCCTGGACGGGCCCCCTCCAGCCAGAGCCTGTCACCCGCGCCACTGCTGCCCAGCTGTTCCCTGTGCTCAGCACTGACAGAGGACAGGCTGGCTCCCAGCTGCACACCAGCACCGACTGTCACATCTGCCCCAGCCACACTCCCGGGATCGATTAGGGGCCCTGAGGAGACAGCAAGTTCTGGGAATCCGGCTTGGTCGGGGGTGACGCAGAGACTTCTAGCTCCCTGGGCCCCGCATGATCTCCTGCTGCCTCCTGCCTGGAAGTCCCTGATCTGGTGACCTGTTTGCTGGCTGCAGAGAGGGCCTCCTCCCACCCCAGCAGACCCTGGCTTCCTCTCTCCCTTACTGAGCACCTTCTATGTGCCAGACTCTGCCTGAGGCACACGAAAAATAATGGCCCGGCCCGCTGCAGGCTGCCCCTCTTTAAGAAGAGTTCAGTGGGGTCCTTAGGGCCACCCAGCCGGTAAAGGATGGAGGGAGATCCGAACTCAGCTGTGGGAGACTTCCAAGGTAGCCCCTAAAGGAAGCCGCTGGGCCTCCCCTCTGAGGCTGCCTCCCAGCCTCAACTCCTGGAGAAGGAGACGGGTGGAAGGAGCAAGGCAATTCCAGCCGCCACCACAGTCCCGTATCCCCTCTCTCCCCCTCTCCCCAGAAAACAAGCTGATGCTTCCGATTGCCCTTCACTCTGTCTGGCACCCCCCGCAGGAAGCAGGGCCATCAGGCCATCAGCCCGCCTCACACAGCGCTCTCAGGCCGGGACGCATTCCTCCCGCTCCATCCGCCCATGATTAAACACTAATTGCCGCCACGCTCTGTAATTGAAGACTTTAATTTCCCGAAACGAGAAGGACATTTCAATCAGTTCCTCTCCCAGCGCATTCCTCCTCTGGCGTGGGGGCCGGTGCGCAAGCCCCTCTGGGCCGTGGAGGATGCCGTGAGCGACCTGTCCTGTCCTCCGTGCCAACCTCTCTGCTGCCAGGCTGGGGACGAGGACCGTGAGCTCGGGGTGTGGGAGCAGCACTGGAGAGGACCCAGGTAGTGGGTTCAGAGAGGTGAGGCAGGACCCCAGCCTGAGGCCAGTGCAGAGCACAGGCACGGGGCTCGGCAGAGGCAGAGGCAGAGCCAGCTGCCCGGGTGCTCCCTCCCCGCTGGTAGCCCCAGGTCTCAGATGATCAGGTGCTCTGCAGCAGCCTGAGGGGGCGAGTGGCAGGCTGGGCAGGGAGTGGGCAGCGAGGGCAGGGACTGGAGGGCTAGGTGCCCGGGGTTTCCCCACTCTCTGGGGCCCAGGGTCCTCACTGGTGCAGGGAGGAGCCTGCAGAGGGCTGCTGGTCAGTAGTTAGAGGGTCCTTCAGTCTGCACACCCCAGCTACAAGTCTGGACTAGGCAGACTGTCTGGGGGGCTCTGATTACACGGGGTCTGAGGAGGGGTCAGGACCAGGAAGGTTCTGAAAAATGCTCCAAATGATCCTACTATGTAGCTGGGCTTGGAAACCTCCAGGCTAGCTGACATATGTGAATGTAGGCCCAGAGAGGGTGGGTGTATAGCCCAGAGGCACACAGCAAGATGAGGGGTCAGGCTACTTGGTGGCTAACAGCCCTTCCCTTCCAGGTGTTTCAGAGCAAAGGAGAAAGAGAATAGCCCCAGCTAACTCCTGAGGCTGAGGCAAGAGGGTGGCATTGGAGCCGGGAGCTCCAGACCAGAGAGTGAAGGGTGGAGAGGGCCAGAGTCAAAAGTTCCCGCTTCAGACCCTTCCCCGAGTTAGGGGTGGACCCTGGGCCTCCGAAAATAAGCGGCACTGGGCACTTCCGCAAAGTCTCTCCAAGATGCGGTCTGGCTCCAGACGCCTCCCGGGCCCCCAGCTGAAACCATAATACATAATAATTAACAGTAATAACAGCAGTTACCGAGCACTTGTTGGGTCCGGGAGCTGGGCTACACAGTCACCATGGATTACCGCTTTCCGTGCCTTCTGCCCCACCGCCTGGGCATCACCAACGGGCAAAGCAATGACACAGCAAGGCCCAGGGAGGGGTCTTTCCCCTGGATCCACGGGAACAAGTGGCTGGGCTGGGATTCGAACCCCAGACTGGATGAGCGGGCCACTCTCTAGGGTCCAGCCACAGTGCCCAGCTCCCAGGCCTAGGGCCCCGGGGGCTTCAGTGGGGCCTAGCGCCTCGCCCACCTCAGTCACATTTACTGCACGCTTCACACTCTACACTCATGTTTCAGATGGTGGAACCTAGGCCGGCCAGTGAGGGCAAGATGCAGGCTAGGTGGAGAGCAGCAGCGGGGAAGACGGTAGCTCTAGGCAGAAAGAGGTGCATGGGCTCCCGTGGCTACCACTCCCACTGTATTTACAAAGTCCCACTCTCTTTCTGGAAACTGATCCTGCCCTGCTGTGTGACTCTAGACTAGTGTCTTAACCTCTCTGGACTTTAGTAACATCTTCCAAGCCCAGAAGCCCTGTAATGGGTTAAAGAGGGGGAACGTCCCTATATACGCTTGCCTTTGCATGCATGTGTCTGCCTGGCAGACAACACCTTGGAAGGAGCTGGCTGCCTCCTGGGAGGGAGTCTGGTCCCGGGGGAAGGGAGGGGGCCGAGTCTCCGTATGGCGCACACTTACCTTTTAAATATTGAAGCGTATAAATGCATTAGTAATTCCAACAAATAAATAAAATAAAACACAAACATTTACAAAACTGAACTTTAAAAATAATACTAGTACCTGGCCCGTGTGGGGACGTGTGTGGGAGTTGCTGGGACGCTCCTTGCGCTGTCACTCCGCCCAGCTGGCTTCTGCTCCCGCAGGCCCCTTCCTCCCCTTCCTCCCATCTGCGCAGCCCCTCCCCCCACAGCCCCACCCAGTGCAGCAGTTCCTGGGAGGAGCAGGCGGGCAGGGGTGGGCATAGCTAAGCCACCTCAGCCCCCAGGGTCACATACAGCAGGGGGTTCCCGGGCCAGCTTCAGGGACGTGCACTTCACAGCTCTGCTTGGAGAGGTGGTGCAAAGCCGCAGGGGCTGGGGCTAGGGATGTAGCTCAGCAGCACAAGCACCTGCCTGGCAAGCACAAGGTCCTGAGTTCAAGTCCCAGTACCAAAAATCAAAACAAACCAAAAAATAAAGCAGCAGGGGCAGCCCCAGGGGTCCCACCAGAGTCCCTCCCACATACCCCAGCAAGACACAGCTTCCAGGGTGCACACTGTCCCCAGGGACCCCATCAGTCACATGCTCCAGGCCTGGCCTGGTCTCAGGACACGCTGCTCCTCTCCCCTGTGGCTCTTCACCCCTTGGCCTCGTTGAGAATGCCCCCAGAGATGGCGACCAATAAACACAGGCTGGCAGAGGGAGCCTCTTCAGAATCCAGACGGGGTGGGGGCAGGAGGTCTCGGAGCCCCCAGAGCCTATGCAAGGGTGATCCTGGCGGGGAACCCAAGGGACTTACTCATCCCTCCTGGCCACTGTCCATGGTACAGGTCTAAGGGGCCTGACGTGGGCGCCCCAGTGCACATCCTCCAGCTGCCCCGCTTTCTGTAGAACCATCAGTGACTCTCAAAGCCTCGGGAAAGAAGGCAAAGTGCTCAGGTTGACATTCAGGCCTTTGGACCTGGCCTTGGGGGCGCCCTGGGGTGGTCTGGCGTCCTGTAGTTGACGTCCCCACACCAAGTAGCTTTCCCCGGTTACTGGACGCAGCATCTCTTTGACGGCTGTCTGCTTCCTGGGCTCAGGTCTTCTCCCAAGCCACCCGGGCTCCGCCTTCCTTCTGAGGGTCCCACCCCATGGCACCCCAGCTCCTCTCCACACTGGAGCTTCGCGTGTGCACCTTGTGGTCTGCAGTGACAGGCCAGGTTGCAACCCATTCGGAGCGCTCAGGGCCACAGTCACCAAGAGGGGCTTCAAGTGACCGCGAGTGTTACAGGTCAGAGCTCAAGCTAAAGAGGGCCAAGCAAAGGCCCGGCTGCACGCAAAGGGGCCTCGATGTGCCGTGAAGACCACAGAGCTGCAAGGCCAGCAAGATGGGCCTCTTTGACAGAGGGAGAAACTGAGGCTTAGAGAAAGTGATTTCTCCAGGCTCTGTATCAGCTGGCTTCCGCTGGATGTGGCCAGTGGAAGACCCTGGTGGGGGACAGGCAGTGGGGATGCCACGGGTTTCTCCCCCTCTGTCTGCCTTTGGCACTGTCTGGCCAACTCAGCTTCCCCCACGGCTTCCGGTGCTGGTGGCACAGGTCTGCCAGGTTCCATGGTCCTTAGGCTCCAGTAATGATGACACCTGGGCCCACTGGCCCCAGGCCTCGGGGAGACAGCAGTGTCCCATGGTTGCTGCTAATCTCTGCTCATTGTCCCCTTTTACTTCTTCCTGTCACCCTGCACATCCAGTGCCCTGCAGGAAGTCCCCTGAAGCATCTCCCGCGCTGTTCCCTCGGCTTGGGAGATCTCTGCCGCAATGCAGCCTTCGGGACGCCCTCTTTGACTCCAGTCTCAGGCGAGCCACTTCCCCTCAAAGCCCTGGGTGCTGCCTGAGCTTATGCTTCCTAGTTATTTGGGAGATGTTGGGTGCCGCTTTGGTGCTCAGCTCAGAAGCTCCAGGAGGGCAAGGCATGGCTGTGGTTGTAACGCCAGTGTCCGCCTCCGTGCCTGGGCCTAGCTGCCCTCAGCCAACACTTACTCGATAAATGAGTCCATGGAAAACGAGAGTGCCTGGCAGGTTTTGCATGCGGATAGATGCAGTTGTGGGCCAGGCTGTAAAAGGCCTTAGGTGTTAGACTAAGGAGGTGGGGTGGGGTCAGGGAAAATCTTCCTCCTTCCCTTCACTCAGCAGTTGCCTGACTTGTTGCGTCTCCAAGCTCACACTGACAGCACAATAAATGTGTTTTCCACTTTCTAAAAGCTGCCCAGCCGCCTGGCACTCTCCAAGCACACACCTCTGAGCCCAGGAGGCCGAGTGGACGTGGGAGCTGTGCCAGGCGGTATAGGTCACCTGGAGGCCAGCGCCAGGGATCAGGTTCCCCTTTGCTCAGGGCGGCCCCTGGAGCCATGTCGCTAGCTGTCAGCCTGTCCCCTCCCTGAACCGCAGAGCCCCGTGAGGGGTGATGTCAGCATAGCCTGAGGCAGCCTGCAGGGCTGGTCACGGGGTCAGCCTCAGAAGAGCAACACAGGGACCTGCAAAAAAGTCTGGCAGTCCCTGGCGTGCTGCACATCAAACCCAGGCCTGGCCCAGTTCCCGTTCTTCCCAGGAGAGCTGGGTTACACCCCCAGCACCCCCACACTGTGCACAAGCACCAAAAGTGGAGGCTCAAGAGGGGTTCCTAGTCTTCTGGCCCCTCTGGCTGCCCTGTCTTTCTCTTCCCCGGACAAGGAGGCGTGTAACAGGTGGCTAGGCCCATGGTTCCCCAGGTATCAACATAAACACCTTCAAGGAGGAAGGGTTTATTTTGGTTCACGGTTTCAGAGGTTCCAGTCCATGGTCACATGGCTCCAAGGCAGGGACGGAGTGACAGGTAGCGGTGAGCAAAGCTGCTTACCTCACAGGAGGCAGCTTAGAAGCAGGCAGAGCAGGGAGAGCCAGAGAGGGAGGAGCCTGGGGCAAAACACACCCTTCAAAGCCATGCCACCAAAAGCCACGCCCCCTGTGACCCGCCCCATCCCACCGGGCCTCAACGCCTAACAGCACAGTCCACTATGAACTTGTGGATGGTGTAATCCCCTAAGCGAGCAGATTAGTGCCCCATGACCGAGTCACCTTCCTAAAGCTCCCTGAGCCTTTTAGGGGACAGTTTCGATCCAAACCACAATAATAGGCATACTCAGCCCCTGGCAGACCTGTAGGGGAACAGAAGAGAGGAGGTGCAAAGGACCTGGGAGGAGGTGCACAGCTGGGCAAGGCCCAGAGCCTCTCTGTGCCTTGGTTTACCTGTATGCTAAAAGGAAGTCATGGGATTATGCTAAATGACATAAACCAGACACAAGGGGGCGGGGCTTCCTGTTCCTAAGGATTATGGGGTCCCAGTTTGACCAGTGGCAAAGCTCAGGACATGGATGATGCCGATGGTCACACGGCACCAGGAATGTATTCAGTGCCATTGACTTGTACACTAGAAAAGCAAAAATAGCAGATTTTATAAATGCATGTATTTTACCCCAGTTAAAACACACGCACGCATGCAAGCATGCACACATGCACGCACACACACAATGTTCATCTCCTGCCCGCAGCGGCCTGGGCCCACATGGCTGGTGTGGCTGTTTGGGGAAGGAGGGGCTGGGAGGAAGACAGCTGTCTGCACTTTCTCCTTCCTGCTCTGGCCCCGCTAGCTAAGCTCAGGCTTGGGAGAGCAGGAGGAGCCAGGGGACCCAGTGTGGAGCCAGAGAGGTTCTGGGCTCCCCTCACCTCTCCCACACCCCACCTGCTGCCCCCAAAGCTCCTTCCCTTCCTCAGGACCTGCCCATGGGGCACGGGTTGCCTTCCAGGAGGGGAGACTGAGGCCCAGCAGGTGCAGAGATGCCCTGGCACCCTGGAGGCCGAGCCTGTGTCCCACCCTGCCTCTCCCACCGCGGTGCAGCCCTGCCCAGCACCCGGCTCTCCGCCTGCCCCTCAGGGTCCCTCCGTTGGCAAAGTTCTCTCTTCTTCTGCATCACAGCCACCCAAGAATATCCACGCAGAGAAGTCGGAGACAGAGGACTCCTAAAAAAGCCAGATCCCCTGGTGAGTCGCTGCTATTAACTTCCTAGGAAGCTCAAGAGGGAAAATAGCAGGAGAGGGGCGGTGGCCGAGCCTCCCAGCCGCAAGAGAGCCGGGAGGCAGGCGGCGTCAGGTGGCAGGTGGGCGAGAGGCGGCTCCAAGTCCAGTCCGCCAGTCCGCCGTCTGGCGGCTGCTGCCCGCCCGTGGACACCTGCCCAGTGCTCGGGGCCTCTGCAGATCAGGCGGGCCTTGAAGGCCAGACCACCGGAGGGAGCCCCACACAGAGAACAGCAAGGCCGGAGGGACAGCGGCAGGCGATATGGCCAAGGTTGCAGAGGTGAGGGAGGCCTGGGCTGGAACTTGGGGATTGCACCTCTGTGAAGCTAAAGATGGAGAGAAGTGGACAGATGGGGAAGCAGAGGAGAGGAGAGAGGAGGGGAGAGAGGAGCGGGGAGAGGAGGGAGATGTGAGAGAGAAACAGGGACGGGTGGAGAAGAGACACCTTCAGCACCAGCAGCCCGAAGGTGGGGTGCAGAGGGGCTGGAGGGAGGCCTTGGGGGGCCAGGCCTGTGCTGAGGCTCCCTGCGGCTGGGGGGAGGATGAGGTGCCAAGAGTTTAAAGAGGCGCAGGCACACACACACTTGCAGTCCTGCTGCCCACCACCAAAGGGGGTTGTCACGGCTCTGGGTCTCCTTCCTGCCCACCCTGGGCCCCCAGCCAGAGGAAAAGTCCCCAGATCTCGCTCTTGGTCCCTGCTCTGTCACTGGTGGGCTGTGTGGCCTTGGGTGAGTCACTTGCCCTCTCTGGGCCATGTTCCAAATGGGTGATTCCCTTGTTGGGGGTTTCTTGCCGTCTGAGAAC
Organism: Chinchilla lanigera; assembly: GCF_000276665.1. NCBI lineage: Eukaryota > Metazoa > Chordata > Mammalia > Rodentia > Chinchillidae > Chinchilla > Chinchilla lanigera. The sequence continues at coordinate 23,788,491 of NW_004955413.1, forward strand.
AACCCCAGCGCAGAGGAAGCTCTTGGGTGCACTTTGGAGAGCGTTGACCCTACAGGCCCGAGTCTCCGGCCTGACTGCAGTCCTCTCTTCGGGGCCCGCCGCCTGCCCGTGGCTGGTCCCAAAGCCAGAAAACCTGGTTTCTTTGGAGACCTCCTATTCCGGATAAGTCTGGGCCTTGGTCAGTGAGAATGGAAGCACAAGGAGACCCCCACCCCATGGTCGGCCCTGCCGGGATCACTCACCTCCCCAGCACCTGGGGGAGCACGAGATACCTGCACTTGTGTGGCACATGGTCCCTTAGCTGCCCTGTCCCCTGCACCTTGCCCCACAGCAGGAGGAGGCTGACCCCTGACCACCTTCCTGAGAGCCCCTTTCTAACTGGCAGAGAGGGGAGGTGCCACAGTCATCTTCACATCCGTCCCCTCCTCCAGAACCTGCTATGGCTCCCCATTGTCAAGCTGATGGCCCCCCTCAACCTTTCCCTCCCACTGCTCCCTTGTTCTATCTCATCCCCCCAGCCCTGTCTCCAAGAGTCTCAGAGCAGCGTCCCCTCCTGGGGACCCTATCTTCTCTTGGAGGATGGAGCGGGGCCCTGCGGGGCAGCAGGGAGTCCCCACACTCTGTGCAGTGTGGCTGTCCCTCCCAGTCACCCCAACCCCACAGCTGTCCCTGGGGATTTTCCACTGCGAACCTCCGGAAATCCACTCCAATTTCTCCCAGGCCGGGAGTCGTGGGGTCACTGTTGATTTGTCACAAGTGATTATTGGCAGCAGAATTTGTCACCTGCACAATGAGAGGAAAATGAACCTTTCATGAGAGCCAGCCTGAGCCTGCGAGGCTTCCAGAGCTGGGGAGCGAGGGAGGACGGAGGGGAGGAGGGGCCTGGTGGGCCAGCTGGCTGGTGTTTTCAAGCCCCTGTTGGAGGAGGGAAACTGAGGTACAGATCACTTGAGAGAGTTGTCCAAGGTCCCAGTGACTAAAGGACAGTTTAGCTGAGCCCCCTCGGCACCCTGTTAATGGTGGCAAGGTAAGTCCCCCGAGCTTCCGGTCACAAAAGCTGAAAGGGTTAAGGCAAACAGCCATGGCCTCCCCATTTCACAGGCAGGAAGACTGAGGCCCACAGTGGGCGGGGCTTGCAGGGGCACAGTGAGAGCCCGACCCCACCGACCGGCAGCTTCTGCCGGCGGGCCAGGCTTCTCCCTCTGCCTGAGGAGTCCCCAGTCCCTGAGGCAGCGAGCAGCCCCCAAATCCAAGGATCTAGATCCTCCCTGCTGTCCACCCTGCCTCCCACGCCCGAATGCTGGGCCCTGTAATCCTGGCTCTGACTCAGTCTCAACCGGCCCTCCCCGGGCCTCAGTTTCCCACCCATCTCTCAGTGTGGCGTGAGGAAAGCTGGCACCGCAGAGTGGGCGTGGGCCCGAACCACCTCCCGCTCGAGCGCCTCCAGTCTGCGGCTAAGGCTCTGTTTCCGCCTCCTCAGCCCCCACTTGGCAGGCTTCCCTCGCCAGGCTCCGCTCTGCGCTCAGCGCTGTGGAGATCCACAGACCCGCCACTGCCAGCCGGAGGGAGAGGCCGCTGCCACTTCTCACCTGGGCTCGGCCCGCCTTCTGCCACCTCCAGGGCCAGCCTCCTCAGCCTTGGCCTCCCAGCCTCCCTCCTGTCCAGCCCCACCCCGGCCGCTGGCACCCCTGGCCCCGCTGGGCCCTCGGCACCTGAGTCTGCTCGGGCTGCCCCAGGGTCCCTTCCCCAGGCCCGGACGGTGGGGCTGGGCAGAGCCGGGGTGCATGCGGCGCCCACCTGCCGCCCACCACTCACCCATGCAACTGAGGCTCCGGAGTCACAGCCAGCTCCTGCGACAGGGGTGACAGTGGGGCTCATGGCCCCCTCCCAAGGAATGATAGACACCCCTCGGCCCTGGGCTGGATGCCCCTGGTCCATGCCCAACACATGCATACACACACACCTCACATACACCACACCCTCCTACACACACACAGACACACACACCTCACACAACACGCATACCTCACACACATATCACACACCTCACACACACACCACACACCACACACAACCACACCCCACACACACACACCTCACACAACACACACACCTCACACACACCACACACATGTATCACACACACCACACACATCACACATACCACCCACACCTCGCATACATATCACACACCTCACACACACCACACACATGTATCACACACATCACACACACCACACACGTATCACACACATCACACACACCACACACACCTCGCATACATATCACACACCTCACACACACCACACACATCACACACACCACACATACCTCGCATACATATCACACACAATGCACACATCTCACACACACAACACACACACCTCACACACACCTCACACAACACACATACCTCACACACAACACACACATCTCACACACACAATACACACATCTCACACAAAACACACACACACCTCACACAACACACATACCTCACACACATCACACACAACACACAACCACACCCCACACACACCCATGCCTCGCACAACACACACACCTCACACACACCACACACATACATCACACACATCACACACACCACACACACCTTGCATACATACCACACACCTCACACACACACCACACACATCACACACACCACACCCCCACACACACCACACCCCCCCACACACACAGCTCACATACACCTCCCACACACCACACACCCTCACACACACCCCACACACACCTCACACACATATGACACACCTCACACACACCACACCCTCCTACACACACACACCTCACACACATATCACACACCTCACACACCACACACAGCACACAACCACACCCACACACACATCACACACACCTCGCATACATACCACACACCTCACACACACACCACACACATCACACACACCACACCCCATACACACATATCACACACACCTCACACACACCACACACATCACACACATCACACACACACCACACACACCACACCCCACAGACACACACCCCACACACGCCTCACACACATGCCACACACCACATACACCTCACATACCACACACACCACATACACCTCACATACCACACACACAACACACACCTCACACACACCACACACCTCACACACACCTCACACACCACATACATCACATACCCCACACACACACCTACACACAGCACACAATACACACACCCACACACACCTCACATATCACGCACACCTCACATACCACACACCCACACACATACCTCACACACACCACATACATCACACACACCTCACACATACCACACACCCACACACACGCCACACACACCACACACACATCACACATATACCTCATACACACTACACACACTGCACACACATACAACACACACCTCACACATACACCTCACATACCACACACAACACACATACCACACACCTCACACACATACCACACAGACAACACACACCTTACAAACCACACACCTCACACACCACACACAATACGCACACTTCACACAAACACACACCTCACACAACACACACAACACACACCTTACACACCACACACAACACATGCAACACACACCTTATAAGCCACACACCACACAACACACATAATACACACCCTTACACACCACATACAACACACACAACATGCACATAACACACACCTCACACAAACACCACACACACCTCAACACACACATACCACATACACACCACACAACACACACATCTCATACAGGTTCACACAAATCTATACACACTCACACACACACAGGCTTACAAATCTACATACCCACACAGTCAGTTCACCTCACACAAACCTATACACACAGAGTCACCCCACCACCATCACCACGGATACCTCACAAGAGCCCCCCCATGTACTGTCCTTACCCTCAGGGACAAGAGGGGAGGCAAGTCCCACACAGGGCACCCCGGAAGTCCCTCCCCAGCCCACCTCTGCGAGCCCTGTTCCTCCTGTTCCTAGCCCTGGGGCCTCTGCGCCTGTGTGACCCACTGAGACCTCTGTGACCCTCAGCAGCCACCTCCTCTTCCACAGGGCTCAGGACAAGGCCCGCTCCTCAACCCCCTCTAGCACTGCCCCCACAACTTTCTGCTACTGCTCCCACGGTCCTCAGTCAGACCCGGCACCCCAGCGCCTGGCTCCCGGGCCCCTGTGCCAGTGCGCAGGTGGAGAGGGCAAGGGGCTCAGCTGCTCTGAGCCTCAGTGTCTGCATCTGTGAAATGGGTAGTCAAGGTGCTCCCCTTGTAGGGTCCCGGCTTAGTTCCTGGGGGCCCTTGGAGTGGCGAGCAGCACCTCGCCGGTGCTTGTTCCGTCCTCACAGGACGGCCTGCATCCCAGCACCTGCACCCGCTCTGCCAGGCGGCCACCCTGTCCAGAGCCGCCCAGGCTGTCCCCAGGTCCGCTTTCCTAGGCCCTCTCCCTGGGTGTCCTCCTCCTCAGCTCTGCTCCCAGGGGTCCAACTCATCTGCTACCTGCCTTCGCCCGTCCCACCTGAGCCCAGCTACACTGCCTCATCGCGCCCCCCGCCCACGCTGTGCCTGTCCAGGGAGCCTCCCCACGCGCTATGGGTTTCGGATTACTGCTGGACGGTGGTCTGCGATCTGGGTTCCCTCCCAGGCTGTGTGACCTAAGCTCGTTGTTCTCCCTCTCTGAGCTTTAGTTCCTCATGCACAAAGTGAGATAATAAATGTTAAACCTGGGTACCCTGGAGGTGTTCAACAGACCCTAGGCGCACACCTCCCCTGGGAAAGGCCTTCCTGCCCTTTTGTGTCCTCTGTCCCTCTCCTGTCTTTTCCACAGCCTGAGGTCGCCTGGCCTCCACTGCAGCGCGGAGCACCTCCCACCCATCTCCTCCCCGCCCCACATCCTTTCGGTCAAGGCGGCAATGTGGTCCATGACCCCCAGCCCCGGGCCCATCCGGGTGAGAGCGAGTGCACCGGCAGAGGGAGCGCGTGGCCCAGGCCCTGCTGAAAATGTGGCAGCCCCATGACTCCAGGGGGTCTGCACACACCCCATTCCTACTGCACCCCCAGGAGCTCGAGGCTGTGCGTGAGGAGGGGTCCCCAAGTCCCCAGACCAGCCCACCATGTGGGGGCAGAGGCAGGGCGCTCAGCCGAGGCTGATGAGAAGCGGCCCAGGTGGCCGCCTGCCCAGCGCCGCCCGCCCCGCCCTCGGTGCCCCCTCCCCGGCCCCTTATTTCTCTTCGGAATCACTTCTCCAAAAGTTCATTTTGAAAGAAATCGATTTCCAAGCTGCTCACAGATGTAATTTGGTTTTTCATTTTGAAGAAATGACGGTTAGAGAAAAGTTTGGAGACTTAATCACTGTGGAAGGCCACGGAAATAAAGAATCCCTCTGCCCTCGGCCCAAACTGCTAGCCGGTGTGTGTGCTCCTGCTGATACAGCAGAAAACAGGCATGCATAGGGAGGCACAGTCGTATGACACGTGTGTGCACACCATATGCACACACTTAACCACATGCGTGCACCCACAAGGCACCCAGGCATGTGTACCCAACACACAACCACACACGGTACATATACACATACATACATGTGCGTACAATACGGTATTCACTCAGGGAAGCACCCTGCACCAGCCCCTCTTCCCCCCAGTAGTCTGGGGAGGTGGGCAGCAAGGCTGCCGTCACCCCAGCTCTCTGCCTCTGTCCCCCACTCCCCAGAGCGTCTTGCTCTTGGGCCAACTGCATCCCCATTGACTGTGACACCTGCTTGAAGGTTCTTTCCAGGTCTGACACTAAGTATTCTAGGTGTCAACTATCTCCCTCCAGAGCATTCACAGGCTTCCTATTGCCCAGCTAGACATCCTGGCCCGGGGATTCGCCCACCTCAAGGTTGTGGGTCCTGGCCTGGGCTCCGTGTCCCTCCTCTCAGGCTGCTGTTAGCCTCAGAGGTCCTGTCAGGGCGCCCTCCCCATTCTAGGCCTATTGGTCACAGGCAAGGGACCTCGAGGGCCATGTCAGGCCTGGACATTCGCAGACACGGTCACACGTCCACGAGCCTGCAGTCCTCAGGCTGCGGAGGACGAGGCAGGGATCTGCCCTGAGCTCCCAGCTGCTCCCCTGGGCCTGTGGGGGAGGAGGGAGGGAGGGAGATGGAGCCCTGTCTGATGGGGAGTGGGGGGAGAAGATTCCACTCACTTGGCGGGGGGCGGGTGGAGAGGCTCCACAGAGGAGATGGCGCAGGAAGGGAGCCCTGATGGGCTTGGGGATGTGGCCAACCCGCGGCACCCAGCTCCTGGGCACCGTCGTGTCCATAGTCCTCCCACCTGCTGGCTGGCTTCCCACGTACTGAGCATGTCCTCCATGCTGGGGGGTTGCTTTACACTCTTCAGCTGGTCAACAGCCATCCTCGGGCTGGGCTGGCGACTCTGCTATGGCAGCCCGGGGTCTCTGGCTCCCCTTCAGCAGCATGGCTCCCCTAGGACAAGGCCAGGCCCCAGCACCAGGGAGGCCTGGCTCCTGATCCCAGCCCTGTGGGGAGCTGCCTCAAGGCAAAGGGCTGTGTGCTCCCGGCAGGCGGCTGTCCCTCCTCCTGCAGGGGTGACGGAGGCCCAGCCCCTGGGGCCAGCCCAGCCCTCGGCCCAGATTCCCTGAGTTGGCCCAGTTTGGGGCAGCTGCACTGGCGGCCTGGCCGCCCGGCCTACTTCTCAAGGATGTGTGGAGAACCCAGAGAGGCCCCGGGGCCTGCCACGCCTGCTCCAGCCTGCACGCCTGCCCACACAGGTGAGCCCTGGCAGGGGGCCCAGCACGGCCCCTGTCCCCTCCGGACCCAACGCCCATGGCCTGCAGGGCACCCCTGACTACCCTTTCTACCCCGTCCCGCTCGCCCTAGTCTCAGGCCTTCAGGGCGTGGTGGGCCCACTAAAATTCAGCCTCCGTTGTGGGGGTTGAAATACAAATTTGAACGCTGTGCCAGAGCGAAAGAGGTCCAGGCCCAACCCATGGGCACAGGATGCCAGCAAAGCCCGCTTTTCCTGAGGACAGTGGAGTCACATGGCCATGGGCTCCTGGCATCCAAGGGCAGTGGGCGACTGGACCCATCACATGACCCCCAGCCGGCATAGAAACGGGCCCAGAGGAGAGCAGGTCAGAAGGGCATTGTATTTCTGCCGCTTGCGTTCTCAGGCACCCCCTGTCACACACTGGGCTGGGCGGCCACGGGGGACAGGCGGCCTCAGGGAGCTCCAGGGATGCCTCAACATTTCCGGGGAGGATTTGGGGGCAGACCACGCCCCTCTTCCTCGCCACCTCAGGTAGCCCCTGGGCCTCCTGACAGCCCCTTCCCACCCTCCCGGCACTGCGCCCAGCAGGACTGAGAGTGTGTGCGATAAAAGAGCCCCCAGCCCTGTCATTAGCGCTAATGACTCCAATCAGCGCCACGGGGGCAGAGGGCTGGCGGTGCTCACCAAGAAAACACCAAGTGCCCATCTCCGAGCCTTGCTCAGCAGGGTGCGGAGACAGTAGCAGAGGCGGATAGGCAAGGTGGTACCCAAGGCCTTCCCCCGACCCAGGAGGTCTCAGACGGTCCCCTCTCGCTCCTCTAGTGGCCCTGGAAACCCCCTTTTCCTCCCCATCTCACTTGGTCCTGGCCTGCAGTGCAGGAGACCCAGTTGTGCCATCTCTCCTGCCTCGGCCTACGGGGGCTGTCTGACCCTAGGTGAGTCCCTGCTCCCCTTGGCCCTGTGTCCTCTTTTAAAAGAGTGGCATTTCTTTTTTTTTTTCCCTCTGGCACCGGGAACCGAACTCACGACCTTGCGCTTGCCAGGCAGGCGCTTTTGCCGCTGAGCTAAATCCCAAGAGTGGCATTTCTTGATTTCCATCCAGCTGCGGCACCCTGCCAAGTCTCCTCCCTTCAGCCACAGGTGTCTGGTGTCCAGCACCTACCTCCTGTCCCCTCCCATCCTGCCATTCACTCCCCGCTGTCCCCTGCCCACCTCCCGCCCCTCCTCCCCCAGCCCCACCCCCGCAGCAGCCGCCTCCATCCCGTCAATTAGACGGGCTCTGGCAGGAGGCTCAGGGAGCAGGCTGGGCACCCAGCTGGAAAATTGGGTGTCGGGAGCTGCCCGGAATGCTAATGCCCCGGCCCTTACCTCTCCCCTCCTCTGCTCCATCCAGGGATGGGTCCTGCCAGGCCCAAAGCTCCTCAGCTGCCCGCTGAAGGAGCCCCCATCCAACCCCAGAATCCTTAGCTTCCCACTAAGCTGTGGCTCGCAGAGACGCAGGCATGGCGGAGAGCGCTGGGCGGTGTGCAGCGGCCTGCGTGCTGGCCAGCACCCCCCACACCTCCGTCTCTGCTCAGGCTTTGAGGGCTGCAGCCCCTCAGTCTTCCCAGTGACATGGCAGGCTGCTGGGGGGCCGCTCACACCTGCTCTGGGGTGGCCCCACCTGTTTTGTTTCTGTGTTGACTCTCTGGGCCAGGTCCGGCTCTTGTTCCTCACAGGCCATCTCCCCACCCCACTCCGCTCTGCTCCTGCTAGGACCCTGAGGAGACAGTGTTCCTGCTCCTCCTAGGACCTCCAGGGCTGGTGGGATGTAGGTGAGCCCTGACTGGGCTGCCAGCCCCTCCTGGCCTTATCCCAGGCAGCCCTAGGGGAGCTCCTGCTGTCCCCACCCCACCCCAATTTGCTCCCACCAAGTCCAATCTCAAGGGTCCACAGAAACAGAGAAAGGCCCTAGGTTGGCAAGGGTTGAGGGTGCTGATGGCCCACCCTGCTCAATAGTTTCCCTTTATACCAATTACTTTTCATGATTACTTTTTACTGATTCCCCGGGTAATAGGGAACCCCAACAGGTGGGTTTTCAGCATCCCCTGCCAAGCACACATTCCACCGCTGGCAGCAGCTCCATAGGACTCCAGAGGTGACCCCAGTCACCTCCAAGGAGCCATCATTATCAAGCAAGCACCCATTGCTGCTGGGTACATTCTGAACGCCGGGGCATAGCGGGGGATCCACCAGAGGATCCACACATGCCATCCTCTTGTCTCACATCCTAAAACAACCAAAGGGAAGAACAGATCACTGCACAAGGATCAGTGTTGTAAAAGAGACAAATGGAGTAGCGGGTTGACAGGTCAGGGCCGGACTGAACAGCTCGGGGACCTGAACAACAAGAAGTCAGCATGGACGGGCTTCGGGCTGCCTTTCTAGACAGAGGGGACACAAGTGCGCAGGCCCTGAGCTGGGGCACACGGGTCCTTTGAGGAAAAAGTGGCCATGGTGGCTTAGGGGACAGTGGCAGGAGCTGCTGTCCCGCAGAGGTCGTGTCCTACCACCTAGGAGGGGGTTGGTGATAAATTCAAAGTGCGGAGCAGCTCTGAGGGCTGTAAGGGTGGGATCCACTCTTCGGCAGGTCCTGGGCTTCACGGTTTCTCAGCTGGGTCCAGTTGCACAGCGGCGCCCCCCCCCCCGCCGCCCGCCCCAGGGGAGAAGGGGGCAGGGCAGGCCTTGGAGGAGGGGAGGGGAGGACCCAAGACCCTCCCTCTGGGCCCAGGCCAGGTGGCTCACTCTGCAGAGGTTAAACTCTGGCTGTTTTCATCCTGCATCTTATGCTAAAAGTGTGTCTGCCCCCTCCCCAGGCTTGGGTTGCTTGTCAAAAGCCCTCCTCCGTAGCCTGAGTGTCTCCAGGGTCCAGGAAAGCCTAGAGCATCAGAGGAGAAGGAAAAGGATGCGGGAAAGAGATTTGCATGGGACTCAGGACAAACCGAAGAGGCAAGGGCGCCTCCTAAGGGGGAAGCAGAAGAGTGGCATCACCAGGGGTCTCACACAGTGGGTGACCACGACCACACAGGGGAAGGACGATGCCAACGACCATCCCAGTAGTGAACACTGGACATGCCCACCAGAGGGACCGAGATGGACCGGCTGGACTGTGTCAGAGGTGTGGAGGGTGCGGCCACACACCCAGAACTGTCACACTCAGCTTGCAAGCACTCTGGACGCATCTCCCAAAGCTGAGCACACAGGCGTCCGAGGCCTGCACCACTCCTCCCTGGGCTCGTTCTCAGCAGGAATGGTTGCCTCTGGCCACCGAGAGCCGTGGGAAAGGAGGTTCCCACCAGCTTTACCCATCACAGTGCCGAACGGAAACACCTCCAACATCCATCAAGAGGAGAATGAAGAAGTCAGCTGTAGCACACCTCCCAGCGGTGAGAAGGAGCTGGCCGCGGTTGCAGCCAGTACGGGGAGTCTCACACCACGCTGCTGAGAGAAGGAAGCGACACGAACCAATACACGCTGCACCATTCTGTTTATAGGAAATGCGGAAGGGGCCGCAGGTCAGGAGCGTGGTCGGCCCTGCTGCCCTTGATTTCGAGACTGGCAGGGGGTTGGAGGGACCTGCAGGCTGCTGGTCACATCTGTGTCCTCAGCAGGAGGCCAAGCTATGGGCACCATCCCTTTGCGGAAAATCCATCCTTCTGATCTGTGTACACTCTGAATGTGCATGTGTTCAACTTCAATTATCATGAACTTCAGAAAGTGTATTAACTTTTAAAAATAATAAAACACAGCAGAAGTATTAGAGTAAAATGCGGAACCACTCCTTACGTCACATGACCTGGTGGGTGACGTACATCGCTTTTGCTATGCAGCTATGTGGCCTCATTCGGTTATTAACATTTTAGCCCAACGGGCGTCGGGCCTAGCTGACGGGGTTGGGTGCTGGCTCTCAGGCACCTTGGGGCTTCCCAGCCTGGGCAGCACTGACACTGAAGGGTATGGAATTCTTCACTGGGGGGTGTCTGTGCACTGTCTCGTACTAAGCAGCTCCCTGACCTCTTCCGCTAGATGCCGGCATCCCTCCCACCCTCGGTGACAACCAGAAATGTCCCCAGATGTGGCCAAGAAGCCCCTCGGAGCAAGGTTGCCAGATAAAACACAAGTCATCCAATTAGTACGCCCTCTCTGGGGCGTGCTTTGCTTTAAAAATCAGTGGTTGCTCATCTGAAATTCCAGCATACCTACTGCTAAATTACCCCTGTTGAGAACCAAATGTCTCGTGTCGCCGGTTCCCTCGAGGGAGGCAGGACTCCGCGATCTGTGGGTCCTTCCCCTCCTACTGCACATGCACCTCACCCTCCAGCAGGACTTCTGCGGCAAGCGACAGAAACACAGGGCTCATACTGGTGGCACTGTCCCTCCTGGAGGCAGACCAAGCAAGCTGAGGGAGACGGACGCAGCAAGAGCACTTTCTTCCCCTGCGCTTTTCCCCACCTGTGCAGGCTTCACAGTCACCAGGAGGCAGGCTGAATGCAAGGCTGCTATCCCTGGTGATTCATTGGCTGAGACTGGTCATGTGCCCACTCCTGACCTATCACTGGCAGTGGGTGTGGTTATACTTAAGCCAATCAGGAGCAGCCTGATGGTGCAGTGGCCTGAGAGTTCAGCCCACTCCTTGAATCTCCATAGGGGTGTTTCCACACAGGAGCCCTGAGTGCCGGGTTGGTAGCAAACATCACCAGGCTGACTCAGAACTTGCCCTGTTGCTGCTGTGGCTGCCCAGCCTGGGACAATAACCAGAGAGCACTTTCACATCCATGGTGGTGCTTTCTGCCCTTCCAAGCTAGCATCTCTTAACCCATCAGCCCTGGCCATGTGGCTTGCACTCTCACCCAGCTAGCTGGCCCTTGCATCTTCCCCTTTAGCTTCTTTGCTCCTCCTCAAACTCCTAATCTGCCTCAGGGCCTTTGCACCTGCCATTCGTCACCTGATCCTTCTCACTGTCAGGCCCTTTGCAGGCATCTCCTTCACAGATGGGCTGCTCCTGCGTGCCCCATCCAAGGTGGCCTTGCCCCCCGACTCCCCGTCAAACTCCATCACCTGTGTTCACGGACTGACTGTCTCCTCTGGCTTTGCCGGCAGCTCCTTGAGGGCAAGGGCCTCCATGTCCTGGTCACTGCTGAGTCCTCGGCACTTGCAGTGCTGTCAGTGGCCCCGGGAAGCTCCTTGTCACACACACTGGACTCCACAGAGAGGGCACACCTTACACCACTCAGTCCAGTAGCCCTTTCCTGTGGCCATGAAGGACAGACACCCAGACCCAGTCCCCTTTTCCATCCCTCTTGGCACCAAATCTGGCCCACATCAGCCTGAGACTATTGTCGTTGTTTATCCCAAGGGAAGGTGAGTGTGCCCCTTGCGGGCTTGTGCTGGGCAGGGCTCCCCATGAGCAGGGTGGAGTCAGGACTGGGGTGCTGGCAGGTTTTTTGGAAGAAGGCAGGAAGCGGCAGGAGGAACTGGGGACAGAGGGACAGGAAGGTGCCCAGGCAGGGCTATCGTGGAGGTCACTACAGAGAGCAGCCCTCTAGGCTCCCCAGAAGCTGGGGGCTGCCAGGCTCTTCCCTGCCCCTGGGCTCTACTGCCCAGGTGGCCCCAGCGGGTCTTCATCCCCAGGACTTCCCAGCCGCACATCGGGTGGGAGAAGCTGAGATCAGATGTGTGTTGAAGATCCCACGGGTTCTTCCGCATGGGACATACCACGCCCTTATACCAGGGGACTGAGGACACCCGCCAAGTCACTGTCCTAGGGCCTGAACTATACCTGGCCCCAAGGGTGGCGTGGCTGGGCCAGAGGGAACCATTGGCAGAAGTTGTGTATATGGTTTTAACATTTTAAAAGAGCACCCTGCGGTTCCACAAGCCTGCCAGTCTGTCACATTTCTTCTGACCAAATTGGGACCATCCCTTAGCCCCACCCCCACCCCCACCCCACATCAGTGCCCCAGAACCGGCCGTTCTGAGTATTCATGGTAAGACAGACACAGTACACACTCTGAACAGCACTGTTCTGTGTTCTTCAGCGACTCTGTGAGCTGTATTTTCGCTCACTTTTTAGGCAAGAAAACTGAAGCACAGACGTTACACACATCATCTGAGTTTCCATGGTGGGTAAGTCCTGGGCAAGAGTCTAGTCCAGGTGGGACATTAGCCACAGGGCCATGCTGCCTCAAAGGATATAATAACCTTTACAATTTTGCCAGTCTTGTGAGATAAAAGTGATACTTCATTTTGTCTTATTTTGCATTTCACTATTACTATTTCATCAGTTAGGATTAGGCACAGGTACAAATAACAAAGACTTGAGCCAGAAATACACTGATAAAGTAAAATTTGGAGTATGGCAGTCCACAGCTGGCACCGCAGGTCTACTCCACGGTGTAGCCAGCCAGGCTTCTCTTGTTTCTTTGCTCTATGTGATTTCTGTTCCTGCATCCTCACAGTCCAGTGTGGCTGCATGAGCTCGAGCCATCATGTCTTGTCTCCCAGTCACATGAAGAAAGAAGAGCGAAAGGAAACAGAGCACCTAATAGCTATCTTTTACGGGAGGTTTCTGGAATCTGCTACTTCTCATTGACCAGAACTTGGGCATATGGTTCCCACCTACATACTGGGATGCTGGGAATATCTTTAGTCTAAGTGACCACTAGCCCAGCTAAAAATCAAGATATTTCCTGTGGGAGAAGGGAAGGTGGATATTAAAAAAAAAAAGTCTGAATGGTTTCTGCCACAGTGGAGAAGTCTATTTATATAGGTTTCTTGGCCATGTTTATTTCTTGAACATATTTATCTCTTCAATATATTTTCCCCTTTCTTTTTTGGTTTTTTTTTTTTTTTTTTTTTTTTTTTTTTTTCTCCGGTACCGGGAACCGAACTCATGACCTTGCGCTTGCCAGGCAGGCGCTTTTGCCGCTGAGCTAAATCCCCAGCCCCCTATTTTCCCCTTTCTATTGCATCTATTACTCTTCTCTTGTTGCTTTTCAGGATGTGTTTTATGGGGAATTCATGACTTCTCACACTGACCTGTAACAACAGTGCTTGGCTCTAAGGATCTGTGTGGAAACTTGTTTTTTTTTTTTTTTTTTTTTTTTTTTTTTTGTTTTTCTCCGGTACCGGGAACCGAACTCACGACCTTGCACTTGCCAGGCAGGCGCTTTGCCGCTGAGCTAAATCCCCAGCCCCTTCTGTGTGGAAACTTGAAGGCAGCACCCATGGCGCACAGGTCTGCCCGGGCTCCTGCCTGGTGCCCCGTGTGTCCCTCTCCCCTCCACCAGGGGTCACTGGTGCTGGCGGGAGAGTTCACTTGGTGTCTTACTGTCAAAAGATAAAGGCTTCTAAACGCTAAGCTGCTCGGCTGGTGGCCCCATCTTCGCTCCAGGAAAGTCACCCTGAATGGATCGTGGCCTCTGTAGCTGGGGTCTGGACGGCACAAAAGGGCACAGAATCCCTCCTCCCCTGGGTCTGGACTTTATACTTCTATTAATACAGCCCAGGTGTCAGCCCTAGAAACAGCACCGTCACTCCGCGACCTGACAAAAACCTCAACTCTATGACAGTGTCCAAAATATGTCTGACATGTAGATGGCGCATTATCTGTACAGGGCCGCAAGTACTGTCGCCAGTCAGCCAACGGTTCTTTTCCTCAATTCACATGGAAATCACAAAATCAGCATGTTACTGGATGGAGTCCAAGGTCCTCTTTTTATGGTTTGGATCGGGAGTGTCCCCCCAGAAGCCTCATGTGTTTGGAAGGTAATTGGATCCTGGAGGAGTTGCATTCATCAGTGGATTCGTTCATTGATGAGATCATACCTGAATGCACTGTTAGGAGGCAGGCCTAGTTAGAAGAGGCAGGTCCCTGGGGTGTGACCTTGAAGAGTAGATCTCCTTTCTGGCTCTTTCCTCCTCCCTCCATTTCCTGGACACCGTGACATGAACAACTTTTCTCCATCCAGACTTTTCCATCATGCAGTTCCTGCTTTGGAGCTGGCCCACCAAATGTAACCAGGGGCCAAAATAAAAATCTCCTTCTCTAAATTGTGCGTGTTGGGTAATGTCCTCCTGCCGCCCCCCAGTGATGAGAAAGTGACTAAGACAGATCTTGGTGTCAGAAGTAGGATCATTGCTATGACTACCTGGCTAAGTGTTTTATTTTGTTTTATTTATTTATTTATTTTTCTTGTACCGGGAATCAAACTCACAACTTCGTGCTTGCCAGGTAGGTACTGTGCCGCTGAACTAAATCCCCAGCCCCCTGGCTATGTGTTTTAAAAGGCTTTGGAACTCATGTATGGGAGGACTTTGGAGTTTGGAAAGGTGTGACAGTGCCAGCTAGTGAAGCCCCTCGATGCTGTAAGCTGGGCTTGATGGAAGTTTATGGTCAGAAGACCAGAATCTGTAGCAGTGCAGACAGTAAAGGCTGTGAACAAGGACTCCATTGGCAGTTGAACTCAAGACCATGTGTGCTACGCTCTGGCAGAAAATTTGTCATCATTTTGCCCATGTCCTAAGACTTTGTGGGAGACTAAGATTAAGGGCAACAGACTGGTTAAACTGGCAGAGGAAATTTCAAGGCAGCCCAGTGTTCACACTGTAGCTTGGATACTGCTTGTTGCTTTTAGCAAGATCTCCATTGATAATCAGGAGCAAATGGCAGAGTTAAATAATTTTAAAAGTATACAATTTCATCAGGAAGGGAACACCAGAAAAACTGGGGCCTTTGAAAGCATGGTTCCTGAAAAAATTAGCATTAAGAGGCTAAGTACTTTGCATCAGGACAATGAGAAATGCCTTGAAGGCATCTCAGGAACTAGGAAGACCCAACAGTTCACAAGCTCAAGAGTGGAAAAATGGAAGACTGCTTTGAGAAGAGAGCCCCAGGGCATCTTGCTGCAGAAGGGCTGCCTAGGGAAATGAATTTGGGGGGATTCATTGCACGGTTCTCAGCCATCCAGCCACTGAGAGGTTACTCAAACCATTATCCAAGATGCCCCAACTACTGCTCAGACTGGCTACAGACCTTGGCATCATCCATGATGGTTTAACAGGTGTGAAGAATGCAAGAGTTGTGGGGTTAGGAAAGCTTCCACCTAAATTTCAGGAGGTCTGAGAGGTGAGGAAGGTCTGAGAGGGCAGAGAATGAAGCTGAGAGTAAGGCTGAAAGTGCAATGGACATCCCAGGAAGTTGAAGAAACCAGGAACATGGAATGTCTGCTGAGGAAAGCCATAGGGAGTGACAAAGCCACCCCAAGAGAGAGGTCATGAGGGCTGCAACCAGCAATGTCACAGGGCCAAGGTTACCCAAGTCCTTTGGAGCGCACATCTCATCACCACAACTTGCCCCAGGTGTTGGACACAGAACTATAGGACTTAGTGTTTGCCTTGCTGGGTTTTGATCTTGATTTTGCCCCATTCCTTCTATCTCCCTATTTCATTGTTTTTAAATGGGAATGTTTACCCTGTGGCACTGCATGTCAGCAGTGTTTAACTTTCATTTTTATTTTGACAGGGGTTCACAGCCAAGAGTTTGCCTTGAGTCTCAGAGGACTTGGACTTTTTAGCAATTCCATTAAGACTTTGGTGACTCTTACAGATGGACTAAATGAACATTGCACAAAGAGATGGACGTGAGTCTTTGAAGGGTCAGGGATGGAATGTTAGGTTGGAATCTGGGGAGTCCCCCCAAAGCCTCATGTGTTGGGAATATAATTGGTTCATGGGAGCACTGTATTCATCAGAGGATTAACCCACTAATGCTTTCTGGCTGATTGTATTGTTAGGAGGTGGGGTCTGCTCAGAAGAGGTGGGTCACTGGGGGAACGATCTCAAAGGGTGTATCTCCCTCTCCAGCTCCTCCCTGTCTCCTCTGCTTCCCAACAACCTGGAAGTGGGCAGCTTTATCTGACCAAGTCTTTTTCACCTTACCATTTCTGCCTTGGAGCTGGCCAACCATGAACTGTAACCAGGAACCAAAATAAACTTCTCTTCCTTTAAGTTGCAGGCGGTAGGTACTGCATCCCAGCAGTGAGAATCATTGAGACAGAAATCACAAAATTGGCATGCTACTGGATAGCATCTGAGCAAGGTCCCTGACTTGCTGCCCCAAGGGGTAGGTTCATCAACCTCCATCATAGAAAAATAATTTCTGGACACATCAGTGAGAGGCATAAGCATGTTTATTAGGCAGAGTTAGAAAGCGAGAGAAAAGAGGGAAGGGGATTCAGCTTCCAGAACTAACGGAAGTGGCGTGCTGATGATCAGATCGGCCCATTACCAAAGAACAGGACTAGTTTTTATGGCTTCACTGGGGTGGGAAAGGGGTGGTGACTTCCCATGAGTTCGGCTTTTTTAGATTTCTCTCTCAGGTTTTAAGGGATTTCCTGCCTGTAGGATGGGGATCAGTCGTCATTCATACCCTTGAAGGTATCCTGGAGCCCGCCTACTGGCACGGCACCCCTAGTGCTTGCAATGGCATAGGGATATGAGGGGAGGATGCAGTTGCTTGTTAGCAAAGGGGGATAGGGAAAGAGACTTGTCTTCTCCCCTTAGTGGGCAAGAAGTCATCGACTCAAACCTAAGAATTTCTGTCTCTTGACCCCATGAAGGCCCTGTCCTAACACAAAACCCCTACTCCCGCAAGTTTAGGCAGAGACATTGTCTCTCACAAACAGGCAAAAGAATGCAGGTCTGGCCCAGGGCGACCCTCGCTGCCACCGTTTCTCCAGCTGTGAGCTTGGTTCTCTTTCCACTTGGCCACGTGGGGCTTCCGTCCTCAGAGAGGTTCTGGGTGTCTCTCCACTGCAGAGTCCAAGAGTGTCTGTGTCTCAGGGAAATGCAACCAGGACATTCAGAGGATGAGCGCTCTCCCTTCTGCCCTGAAGCCTCTCAAGAGATGTCCTGCCTGGTCAAAACTGGGTCTCGTGGTCGTTCCAAAACCAACTGCTAGTAAGGAGCATGGGGCCAGCAGACACATGTGCACACAGGCTGCTGACGTGTCGGTGGGGCTGATGCGCCACACACGGAATGAGCACTCAGTGAAGGCACACGGGGAGAAATGGAGGTTCCACGTGAGCCCCCTCGGGGAGGGCAGCAAGAGCTGGTGTGCGGCCCCATGGCAGAGGTGAGGCAGATGGTGTCCCAAGGCTCGTGTCACCGCAGCCCTCAGGCTGTGACGTGGACAGTGCCCGGGTCTAGAAGTCAGTGAAAGGCTTCCACCCCATGAAGGGTGCTGTGGCTTGGACCCTGGGGGAAGGAGGACCTGGGCAAGGGGATCCCTGGAGAAGGTCAGTCAGATTCGAGGTACACGGTCAAAGCGAAGTCGTCCAGATGTGGGGCATCAGCACATGTGGGACAGAAAGCCCTGGACTGCTGGCCTGGCTGTGGAGACCGTCATACAGGAAGTCAGAGCTGGGGGCCACAGGGAAGTCTGGGACAAGAAATACTGGAGAGTCATCAACATCTGGATGATGTGGCAGCCTCAGCACTTGGAGTGCTTGCTAAGCAGAGGACCAGCGAGCAGCCATCGTGGGGACGGCCAGGTGCCTGGGCGGGGGGCAGTTCTCTGTGGCCTCCCTGGCCAGGGAGCCACTGGCTCCCACTTTATGGCATCAAGCCCCTCCCTGACACGGAGGCACTCCGGTAGAGCTGTGGGCTCTGCTCCCACGCCTGGGGGGCAGCCCAGGGGCGAGTGTGCCTCTGCTACCAGTTCTTCTTCATTGTACGCGGCAGGTATCTGGCACCATTTCACAGAGGAAAAAACAGGTGAGCATGTTCAGGTGAGCATCCCTGGCCCCTGTCCTCCTGTTACCGGGTCATCCTGGTGGGGAGCCCAGCCCTTGGGGCATGGCCTGGCCTGGGAGGCATCATTATCAGTTCAGGGGCACAGGGACGGCCAGCCTGGGGGATGGGCATGAGTGGCTGGGACCAGGGTGACCCTGGCCTTGCCTGTGTTCATCGGCCTGTGGAGCCTCACTCCCTGGCTCACACACTGGAGCAGGGGTCATGTGACTGATGCCTCCTCCGGGGCACTGTCATGAAGTCTTGGTGGCTAACACCTCACTGGTGCAGGGCCCCACACAGGAGGAGTGTGGTCCCCAAGTGGGTCCTCCGGGGAAAGAGCTGAGACCAGACATTTCCTAGGGGTTGCTGAGGGAGCTGACTGGCCACGCTCATTGGTGTCATTGGGGAAACATCTACCCTCGGGTCCTAAAGCTGGTAAGGTCCTTAGACCAAAATGCGGGTGCAGGGATTGGAGCGGGCGGGGGCAGCACCAGAGGTGGAGACAGGAGGCTCTGGGCCAAGCGAGCAGGATAAAGCAGGGGCCAGCCCAAAGGGTGCCTGGCTCCTGCAGGCACTGTAGGGACCCTGGAGAGCCCATGGTGGTCCCCTGCCTGCCCTGTGGGGGCTGGGCCATGCGCTGAGAAAAATGTCACTACAGAGGCTGCGCCAGAACCCACCGTCTCCTAGGGCTGCGTCCCCATTAGTCCTCTCCGAAAGACACCAGGGGCCTGTGCACACTGGGGACATGTGCCTGCATACGGACCCCCTAAGCCACCCTCCAGGCTCTGCCTCCTTCCCCCACCCAGGGATCCTTTGTCCATCTCATGCTGAAGGTGCCCACATGGGTGACACAGGCCACCCTGAGAGGACAAGCTGTGGTCCAGATCTAGAATCAGCTGGACCACAATCCCAAGTCCCAGGTACGTACAGAACAGTCTAGAAGCGGGGAAGCTCTGGCGGGCACATACTGCCTCGTCCCCATGGGGAGCAGCTAGGGCTGGGGGAGGGTCAGTGTGGCCCTTGCTTGTGTGCACAGCCCAGGGCAGGGCCCCTGCTGACCCAGTGCCACCTGTCTCCTCCTGGCTGGCTCCACCCTCAAGTCATGCCTCCTATGACCTGGCCTCTTTCTCATCTTAAATGAAGGATTTGCCTATCTTAGAAGTAATCAAAATTTTAGCAGCAAGGGTCAGCACGCAGGGTCCGACAGGACCTGAAACACTGTCACTTAAGTCCGGGATCTGGGCTCGTCACAGGCCCCGTGCCCCGGCCTCCCTGGACTCACGGTGACCTCCAGGTCAGGGCATGGTGTTCAGCTCTTGCTGGGACTTAGGCATTTGCACCCCGGCCCACAGGGTGGTTGGACAGAGCTCTCTAGACAGACCACACTTGGGAGTTAAATGGACCGATGTCCTTCCCAAAATGCTCCCTGATGAACTGCATCACCTCAGGGACACAGCTGTTCCCCAAAAATGTAAAACAGGCTTGCGGTGCTTGTTATGTGGGGCCTGGGCAGGCACCTTCAGAAGCCCAAGGTCTGGGTGTGTCTCTCCCGAGAAGAGTCAAAAAAAGCTAAGTCGAGGACAAGAAGGGTGCTAAGGCATGCAGAAGCCACACGAGGACTTGCTCAGTTCAGCAAGAGTTGTGAGAACCATTTTAGAGGGCCAGAAAGGAGCCTTCAGGCTGGGGACTTCAGCTTGCAGGCAGAAAGGCTATGGCCGACTTGGCTTCAAGGAGCGGAGACAGTGACTGGTGGTGACAGTGGCTGGCCAGCTGGGGCTGCAGGCCTCAGGAGGAGAGGGGCACCCAGCCCAGGGTTCACCGGAGGTTGGGCCAGGGGTTCAGGCAGGAGTGATAGAGAAGGCAGAAAACCCCCTTTCCCAAGAGGTGGGGGTCAGAGCGGCTGGGGCAGCCGCAGGGGTTGGAGGGAAACCCTGGGGCCCCAGAGCCTGCACCCTGACACAGCGGCACTGCTCCGTTGCTTGCAGGTGGAGGGTCACAGAAAGAGGCTTCATAGAAGCACACCTGTGACCCCCACTGAAGGGGCCAGGTATAGCGGGCAGCGCCACAGTGGGACCTGCAATCCGGAGCACAGGGACAAGGGGCCCGAGAGAGAGCCCAGATTTGGAACTGGCCTCCCTAACCTCAGAGACGATGAGGACAGTAAAGAAAATCCCATAGCAGGAGCTAGTCAGGGCCTTGGCGGAAGGAGAAAATTGCAGTGTTCCCCCGGGGTCAGTCCGGGAAAGGAAGGAGCGAAGGGGGTGCCTGGAGCAGGGCCCGGTTCAGGCTCAAGAGGCAGCCCTGGGACTACGGGGCTCAGGAATATGTCTGTGGCTGCTTGGACACAGACCAAGGCCCAACTGAAGCAACCTAGGGACGCCTGCCTTGGAGACTGTGTGAGGACACTTGGAGGAAACATGAGTCAGCTAGGGTGATCCAGGGGAAGGGTGAGGAGACGCAGGCCAGGGCCCTCCCGGGCGTCCCCACCCACTGTTCAACTCCAATGGAGGAAGCGAACAGGAAGACATGGGCCCCCCACTGGTGCCCCCAGCAGGGCCACAGCTCCAGCTGGGTTAAAGCTACTGAGTGCCACCACGTGACGTCCCTCCCGGAGGCTTGGCTCTGTCCCACGGAGTCCACTCAGAGCAGGCCTGTAACTATCCAGGCTGGCCCAGGGCCTCCTAGAGCAGGGCTTATGTGGAAGAGCTGGAGAACGGGGTCTGAGACGAGGGCAGTGGATGCTGTTTTTGGAAAACAAGAGCTGGGCCAAAGTTTGGGCAGTTCAGTCTGAGGTCACAGGATGCTGGCCCTAAGTCCCTGACCTGATCACAGAGACAAGCGGCACCTCTTAATTCTCAAGGGAGCGAGAGTAGTCAGTAGCTGTGGAGAGAGGGCAGCAGATGGTGGAG
Organism: Chinchilla lanigera; assembly: GCF_000276665.1. Taxonomy (NCBI): domain Eukaryota; kingdom Metazoa; phylum Chordata; class Mammalia; order Rodentia; family Chinchillidae; genus Chinchilla; species Chinchilla lanigera. The sequence goes on from NW_004955413.1 coordinate 23,810,024, forward strand.
AGCCCCAGGGACAGCCCCAGGGCAGGCAAGGAGGATGCGCAGGACAGGTGACCGGGCCACACCTGGAAGAAACCTGGGGGCCCCACAGAGCCCTGAGCACTGCCCAGACAGGAGCAGGGGAGGCAGGCCTGAGGCACTCAGGGTCACCTGGGACAATCTGAGGCCCAGGGCTGGGCTGGCAACCAGACCCTTGAGAAGCAACCTGGACTGTGGATGCCTAAAAGCCCTTTGAGGGCACTGACAAGAGAAAAACTTTGCCATTGCTCAGGCAGGTACTTGAGCTCAGCAGTGACATAGAGGAGGAAGCTTCCTGGCCAAGCAGCCAGCAGGGACACCAGCCTAACCTTGGTACTTCCAACAAAGCCTGACAGATGCAGGAGCAGGAGCTGGAACTCCTGTGTGGCCGGAGCCCTCCCGGGTGAGAGGACGATTCAGCCATCAGGAGAGGAAGGAAGCGGTCCTGGCAGCAAAGAACTGGGTGGGAGGCAGTGGTGGGGCTCCAGACTCTGGAGGGGACAGAAGAGACTGCCTCCTGCAATGTGCCCAGTTAGAAAACCCCCAGGAAAGTATAAACAGGGTTTTCCTCTGGTAAGAGGGGCTCTGGCTACAGTGCATAGATCCCTGTCCTTGCCAATCTTTCCGGTTCAGGAGGTCTCAGCCACCGGAGATTTTACCCACAACTGTCCACAGAGTGGAGGGAGCCCAGTTAGGAGACAGATGTCTCATTCCAGGGTGATGAGAGTCACCTCAGAAAGAAGAGGGCGCAAGGTCAGCAGGTCATGTTTGCATAACTGATATTTTAGGTTAAGACATCTGGGGGTGGCATTTTAGGCATTTGTGATATTTACCCTATTAAGACAAGCACAGCCTCCTTAAGCTTTGAGTTATTCATGAATTTCAGGAAGGCCATTTTCCTTGTGATGAGACCACCAGGACAGGACAAGAACCCACGGTCTCCATGGGCGTTGGTGGGAATTTATTTGGTAACAAGTTTGGCTCATTCTGTAAATAGCTCAAGGATATACTAGGAAGGCAGAGATATAAAACTAAGGGATAAAGTTTGGGCTGGTTAAGGATATTTCCTCAATTATTTTAAACAGGATCACAGTAGCCCAAAGCCACCCTCAGAAATACTTAAGGATACTAGAATGATAAGCAGAACAACATTTGTGTTGAAATTAAAAGATAGGGATCTTTGCATGTGTAGGATAACGAATAGAAATTCTTAAATTGCCCAGGAAAGCAAAGCCATCTTTGAGAACATGGTCAAATTCCCAGCAGCCCCCCATGCACCCCCCAGGAGGATTTGGACAACCCAGGCTCATGTACACCGTGGGTCACACCTTGTTTCCTTAGGATAAAACCAGCTCTTCAAGAGAAAAAACCCATGCTAACAAAGAGAAACTGAGGCGATGTGTCCCAGGCAGGGAATCCGTGGGGTACCCAGAGCCAAGTCAGGCTTGGGGACCGTGGTGGCCCTGGTTCTGAGGAAACAGATACAAGTGTGCCCCTCTGTCCTCTTCCTGGCCTCGTACAAGTCTGTACTGGAATATCCCTCAGAAAGAAGGTTCTAGGCACTTGGGGACGAGCCAGGGGACAGAGACAGACAGAGGCCCAGCTGCAGCCCCCTAGGGAAGCTTCCTAGGGGGCTGTGTGAGGATAGTGTGCAGGATCAGGCAGGGGAAGGTGAGGGGACCCAGGCCAGGGCTGTCCCAAGGGGTCCCCACCCTCTAACTCTGATACAGGAAGGGTCTGAGAAGCCATGAGCCCGCTCTAGAGCCACCAGGGCCACAGCTCCAGCTGACTGCCTGATTTGAAGCTTCTGAGGCCCACCTTGTGACGTCCCTCACGGGGACTACTCTGTCCCCGGGAGCACACTCAAAGCGGCCCTATCTATGGCAGCCCAGGCCGGCTCAGGACCTCCTGGAGCAGCACTCATATGGAGCAGCTGGATGACGAGGGTTAGGCAAGAGGGTGGGAGGCTCCGCCCCTGGAAAGGTGAGGCCAGTCTGGGCACCCATGGCTCCAGGCTCCCCCTGGGAAGAGGTTTGGACAGGTCAACCTGAGGTCACTGGATGGCGACCCAGCTCTGTGGTCTGATCACAGAGACAAGCAGCATCTCTTGGTTCTAAAGGGAGCAAGGGTGACCAGCAGCTTTGGAGGATAGCAGATAGTGAGGGTACCAGGGACGGCACAGGCAGGATATCCGGGTCAGGTGCCCAGGCCAGGCCTGGAGGAGGCTAGGGGGTTTCACAGAGCAGGGGCTGAGGGCCTGTGATGTCTGTAAGACATCCACCAATGTCCACACAGCAGTCTACAGGGTCTGCATCCAGGGGGAAGGAGCCCAGGAAGAAGTGCGAGGCCACATGGCCGAGCAGCGCCCATGGCAGAGCAGGTTTTGGGGACAGGCCCACAGGGTGCTGGGGTACACAACTGCCCTATATTCCCTGCTGGCCGCTATATGTCTGGCAGATCCACTTCATTCTCCTTTGACCGAGGGCAGGGCTGACCCCATCCACCCGCCCCACCCTTCATCCCACGGGCAGAACTCGAGGGGAAGATGATCGCTTGGCGCTGGGGCACCAGGAACCAGGCGCTGAGGGCATCCACACAGCGGGACAACACTCCACAGAAACCTTGGCCCTGCTGTTTTAAATAAGAAATTTATTGCAAATATAGAAATTGATTCTCTCCATACAGGAATCTCCGAGTTGAGGAAAACAATTTCGTGCCATTCAGTTTAAAACAGGAAATGGGGGTGGAGGGCAGATGTAGGGAGGAGAAAATAAATGAAGTTCCCCCCATAAATGAAGAAAAGGAGAGGGATCAAGGCCCCCAGAGGGAGAGAGTGTCCGTACACAGCTGGGGTTCACAGGTTCAGAGTTCAGGGTCTCGAGCCCAGCTCTGCAGGGTTCAAAGCAGGTGCCAGGCCGCAGCGCACTTGGGGGCTGGCGGCGCCGGTGGGGGATGGGGACACAGAGGGGAGGACGGCCACCGCTGCTGGACCCGAACCCCTGCCCCAGCCTGTGCGTGCTTGGCAGAGGGGCAGGGGCATGGAAGAGGAGGTCCAGACCCTCCCCAGACAGCCCCACGGGACCCCCTCTTCCTCTCCTTTCTGCTTGGCAGGAGTGACTGACCTTTAAGGGGGTCGTGGAGGCGGGCGGGGGGCGCTCAACTCTGTCTCAGGTCGGCAGGTCAGGGAGGGGCCGTGTCAGAATGGACCACGAGCTGGAAGGAAGTCCCTGTCCTGGGGCACGGGCCCCTGGGAAGCAGCCATCTTGCCAGAGAGGACAGACAGCACTGGGCAGGGGAGGCTTCAGAGGCCCATCCGAACCCCAGCAAAGGCCAGGCCTGGAGGCGGTGACCAGAGGGCATGCTCGGCCAGCCACTCCAGATAATCACTGCTTATGGTATTTTTGTCAACAGCTGCCAGCTCCTCCAGCACCTCGGGTCTTGAGGAGCTCAGCTGCCTGGCACTTCCTCCAAGGGTCAAAGGACAACCCCAGCCCTTCCCCCCATTTGTATTCCCTGCACTGTGCCCACCACTCTCTGTCTCTTCACTTTGTTTAGGCCCCTTATAAGCAGGGCGTCGGTCCCTGTTGTCCCTTTCTTGCCTCTTGCAGTCACTGTTTTCTCCGGGCTGGGAGCTTTTCATTCTGCTCCTGTGCCTGCTTCCCCTTCTGTTAAATATCCCAGAGTGGGGCGCAAGCAACTTCCACTTGGCAACATCGGGTGCCCTGGCCAGCCCCAGACGCCTTACCAGCTGTGCCCCGGTGTCCCTCTGGAGTGACCCAAGCCTGGCTTTCCGAAGTAGGTCTTCTCACTGCCACCCCTCAGCCCCAGCGCTCCTCAGTCAGGGGCTCCGCTATCCTCCTGCCCTGTCCTCGGGCAAGGGGCCAAGCTGAGGGCACTTGGTGCCGAGAACAGGAGCCCTTCCTGCAGAAGGAGGAGCTGTCCACTAACGTAAGCTTCCTGCCCACCAGACCTCTGCTTTTCACTTGTGGAAGGCCGTTAGCTCCAACAGCGGGGCAGCATGCCTGCCGTGCCCTCAGAAGAGACTGGGTACCTCTGTGCCACCTCCTGGGAGCAGGCTGCGAAGGACCGGGTAAGCCCAGGTGTGGCCTCATTTGGGCCCCAGGCAGGGTCCATGGTGCAGCACCCACATCTACCCCAGCTGTCTCCTGCCAACTGTCCACTCCGGCCCCTTCTCCTCCACCCCAGGTGCCACGCTTGCAGCCTACCCAGGCCAGGCCAGGCCCCATGGCCCTTACAAACACAGCTCTTGCGGGTAAATGTTCTTTTGTCTTTTGTCTTTCACTTCCACTTGGGGGAGAAATCATCCCCAGAAGGACACAGATGCAGGAGGTCTTCCCAAAGAGGCCTGGCCTGGCCAGCTGGGGGTCTGGCCTGGCTCTGAGGTGGGGGGCAGAGGCCTGCGTCTAGAGCCCTGCTCTGTCTCACAGAGAATAGTGTGATCCGATTATTCTAGGCTGCTTGGTCTCCCAGAGGGTTGGGTCCCTCTACTGAGGTGGGGGGCTAATTTTTAAAATCCCCTAAAACGAGCTGGCCTGGGAGCTTATAGGTCTTCAAGAAGGACTGATGGCAGAAGGGTAGGGACAGCACCCAACCTGCTGCTGGGAACCTTCCTGGGGTGAGGCCAGGCCACTGGCAGCTCCCCGTCCTCCCGGCGCCCCTCCTTCAGCCCCTCCCCCCGCTGTCCACGAGGCCCCAAGCTTTCGGCCTCCTGTCTCCAGCAGTGTGGCTGGCCCCGTCATCCCGGCCTGCCAAGTCATCTCCTCACTTACAAAATGGGAACAACTGGAGCAGACAGGAGGGACGGTGAACATCCCCTCCATTTGGAGACGGGGCTACCCTCCCTGGTGTGAAGGAGGAAAGGGGTGACAAAGGATGAGGGACACGGGGGACAGAAGAGGTGGCCATGGAGAGACGAAGGGAGCGGGGAGGTGGCACTTGCGGGCCCGATGCCCAGAAAGACAGGAGGAGCTGGGTGGGGGTCAGGGCTGTGTTTTGGCGGCACCTGTTTTGGGTCTTTCGCAGAGCTGGCCCCTCCCTGGGTTTCAAGAGCTGCTCAGATCACAACAGGGGGAGTCTGGGCGGGAGGTGGGGAACTGGACAGACTGGCACATACACGACAGATGTTTGCTCAGAAAAATACAGTAAAATCGTCATGCAAATATAACAGGGAGTCTGCTTCTCACGCCGCTCGCTTCCCAGCCTGCTCTTCTCCGTTTTGCCAACTGGGTGTGAGGAGGAGTCAGGGGCAGGTCTAGGGTCGGGGGAGGTCTGCCCTGTACATCCATGCCAGCCTGACCCCTCTGCTCCCCAGGAAAACAGTCTTTTCTTTGCCAGTGTCACCCCCAGAGTGAGCCCTGGGCTCAGCCCGCCCCCAAGCTGATGTGACCAAGGTGTTCAGTCAACCCCCAGCCCCCTGCAGCCCCCCAAGCATCTGGAGGTTGGCGGCCCCCCAAGGGATGGCACTAGCTTTCCTGGTCAGAGCCCCCCCCCGCCCACAGTACAGGTCTCAGTCCCATCCCAGGGTCTACCCTCACCCCACAATCTCAGTCCTATTGTCTGGAGAAGCTCAAGAGGGCCACAGGCCAGTTGCTGGGGAGCCCTGGCAGAGACGTGGGAGAGCAGAGAGGCTCCCACATCCTGAGGCGGGTGGGGAGTCAGGGCACATCGGCAGGCAGGCACAGCCGCCCGGTAGAGTCGGCCCCACGCAGGGGGAGGGACCGCATCACAGTCCCTCGGCCGCTGACGCTCAGCGCCTCAGGTCTCAAGACCCCAAAAGTGCTCCTCCGAAGAACTTGTCCCCGGAAACCCCCCGGCTCTCGAAAAAGGCAGCCACCGCCCAGCCCTGCCCTCCCTCACCGCCCTCCAGTGCCGCCCACACTGAGAGAACCCCAGAGCCCAACGGTTGGTGGCTCTGGGCACCAACTGCCAGGCACCGGGTTGCCATGGTGATGGGCTAGCTAGGGAGGGGGAGGGGCCTGCAAACCCAGCCTGCTTCCCCCCTACCCCAGGGCAGTGGGGGGACCTCACTGTTTGTGCTTTGTTCGATGTTGGGTGGGGGTCGGAGAGGGGGGTGGCCACTTCCATGGGAACATGGGAGCCCCTCTGGCCAGGAGGTGAGACAAGGATAGGGTGTCGGGTGCCCTCCCTCCTATGAGCAAGCTGAGACCTGCCCAGAGACCCTGCAGTGGGTGTCAGTCAGGGGCAGGATACAGGGCACAGGCAGGAAGCCCCAGGCCATTCCACGCCACCTCCCTGCTGCCCTCCGGCCTCACAGTTCACTGTCGCCCCTCTGGGTGGGTAGGGGTCCCCCGAGGCCCAGAGAAGCTGGGGGCCTGGGGCACGCGGCCTGCACCTGAGACGCCATGGGAGCTGGTGTGCCCCCACCCACCCCCAGGCAGCTCCCGAGCTACTTGGAAGACACTTGAAGGAGTTTGGTGGCCTGTCCCCTTGCCTCTGCTCCCTTCCTACCAGCGGGGACCCCCCCACTAGAGTTATGAGCTGCAGCTCCAGACCCCAAGGGCACTTCCGTGGGCTTTCTAGGGAGGAAAAGCACCTGCCTGATTCTCGAATCCCTCAGCCCCAATAGACCTCAGCTTTGGATGGGGTGATGAGTGGACCAGCCGGGGGCCCAGGGGGGCAGCCGGGCAGGGGCAGCACTAGGCTGGAAAGGTGGGAGACTGAGGCTAACCTGCTGTGTGACCCAAGGGGTTACCACTTCCTTTCCCTGGGCCACCCAAAGAGGAAGAAAATAACTCTCAGTGTCCGTCTGGTGTCCAATCTCCAACTGACCTGGTCCCCGTCCTGGGGGGTTCAGTCCATCTCTACCTCAGCCTCCTTTGCCCTAATCCTGTCCTTAGTCCCAGCTCCCCCAGCCCCACACCCTCCTCCTGGCTTCCTCGGCGCCTGTCCCTGTCCCCAGCCCCACACACCCTGGCAGAGTCCCTGGGCAGCACAGTAAAGACGCCTGGTTTCGGTATCAGTTTGTAAACTTTAAGGAAAATGTGTCTTTGTTTTCCTGTCCGTTATTGTCGGGTGTTGGTTGGTTCACAGTCAGGTGGTGGTCAGGTGTGTGTGCGTGGTGCGTGCGTGCGGGTGTGCGTGTGCGTCCACGCCGAGGCCCCGGCCCTCAGTGCGCTGCCCGGCCCGGCCACCCGGGGCCCTTCCCGAGCGCCCCGGCCCTCCCCCTCCAGCCTCACCAGGGAGGAGAGGGTCACAGCTTCTGCTGGGCCGAGACCCCCTTCCAGTAATCGAGGATGTCATGCAGGTCCTCATCCTTGGCGAACTGGACCTTCTTGCGCAGAGCGTGGCCAGCGGCCATGTACACCTCCTCGCGGTGGTGCTTCTTGTAGGGCCGGAAGCGCTCCCAGATCTTGTGCGTGCTCTCAGAGGAGTACTCGGGGCTGGAGGAGTACCCTGAGTAGTAGTGTCTGGGGGAGAGCTGCGAGTAGGTGGAGTCTCGCTTGGAGCGGGTCAGCGGCTTGAGGAAGGACACGCGCTGGCTGAGGCTGTCGGCGCCCTCCTCGTAGTAGAGCGCGGGGAAGCTATGGCGGTGCTCGCTGCAGTGATAGGCCGGCTTCACCTCCAGGTGGTGGATGCCCCCACCCCCGCCGCTGCCCCCACTGCTGCCCGAGGGCACCAGCGGGAGCCGGTCCAGGGGGCTGTTGAGAGGGCTGCCCTTCTCGATGTACTTGGAGTCGCCCTTGGCCAGCCCCGCGGTGGCCGGGTGATCAGGCACGTCCAGGCTGAAGACCTTGGCGCTCTTGATGGAGCCGCTGGATGACACGCTGCAGGTCTTGCGGGTGACAGCGGCGTCGGCGCTGAGCTGGCGCTGCAGCGGGTGGTGGGAGCTCTCCTTATAGGGGGGGGAGAGGAAACTGGGCCGCTCCAACGCCCCAGGGGCGGCCGCTGTGGAGGTGGCAGTGGCCGCAGGGAGGGACTGGCACTCGAAGGCCAGCTCAGGGTCCCCACCGCCACTGCTGCCCCCCAGGAAAGAGGCCGAGTCCAGTTTGAGGGCATCGATGCAGTTGTTAATGATCTGATTCACCTTGTCGACCTCCTTGGCGATGGTGGAGATCTCAGCAGCAGAGCCCTGGCCGTTCTCAAGGTCTGGGAGGTCATCCTCGGGCCGAGCCAGTCCATCCCCCCCAGCACCCGTGCGTACCTCAATATAGTTGCCTTTGGTGGCCACCTTGGGCGTCTCCAGCCCGGCCTCCAGCCCCTTGGAGGCGGGCAGCTTCTCCCCAATCATGGACGGGATGGAGGACATGCGGGCCACAGGCAACACAGGGGGCTCACCCAGCTTCTGGGCGGCGTGGACGATGGAGCCAGCGTCCACATCGGCGCCATAGCGCATCTCCAGGATGGTCTTCTTGACGTTGACAGACTTCTGCTTCTCCTCTTGCATGCGGCGCTTGCGTAGGCAGTAGTAGACGGCACCCAGCACGATGACCATGCCGAAGAGGCAGCCCAGGATGGTCATGATGTAGTGCGTGGTGGTGGAGGTGCTGGGCGCCAGGTCACCGGGCACGGGGTCCCGCGTGGTGAAGGTCAGGCAGGTGTGGTTGAACCGGCGGCTGTTGCGCAGCGAGGTCACGCAGAAGGTGTACTCGGTGTGTGCCCGCAGCTTGTCCAGCGTCACAATCTCCTTCTTGTTCTTGAGCGTCATGACATCAGAGAAGTAGCTGTTATTATACTGGACCAGGACATACATCTTGCTGTAGGGGTGGGGGATGATGACCACGAGGGTGGCCGAGGTGAAGGTCACGTGGTGCAGCTTGATGGCAGGCCCTGCAGACGCATCCGTGGTGGACGAGGCTGGCGGCTCCACGGAAAGGATCTCATCGGGGTTGAAGCCCGAGTTCTCGTCGGGTTCCCGCTGGGCGTCGGTGGAGTAGGGCGGAGGGTGGCTCGCAGGCCGGGCAGGCAGCGAGCCGTTGCGGCATTTGGCCTGCAGGACGGTGATGGCGTTGAGGCTGTGGTAGGGCCGGGGCACCAGCAGCGGGTAGCCGGCGAACTCCCGCGGAGACTCGCACTGCAGGCGGTCGTAGTTCTTCGTGACATTGTTGAAGATCACGAGCCAGGCGAGGAAGCCGAAGAGGTCACACTCGCAGTTGAAGGGGTTGCCGGCCAGCTCGCACACCATCAGGCTGGCCAGGCTGGCGAAGGTGGCGCCGTCCAGGCGGCTGAGGCGGTTGGAGGACAGGTCGATGCTGATGAGGCTCGGGCACTCGGAGAAGGCGGTGGGGGTGACCACCTCGATGAGGTTGTGCTGCACGAAGAGGAACTGCAGGCGGCTCATGCCGCGCAGCATGCCCTCCGTCAGATTGCTCAGCCGGTTGTAGCCCAGCTGCAGGACCTGCAGGCTCGACTGGCCCAGGAAGGCGCCATCCTCGATGTAGGAAATCTCGTTCTTGGTGAGGTTGAGGTCTGTGAGGTTCCCGAAGCGGTTGAGCGAGGAGTAGAGCACGGCCTTGAGCTTGTTCTCGTTCAGCCGCAGGTCATGCACGGTGCTGTTGATGTGCTGCGGGATGGTCTCGTAAGGGGGCTGGTTCTGGCTGCAGATGGCCAGCCACACGTAGCCCTTGTCCCCCTCGATGAGCCAGCAGTCCGCACGCACTGCGCCCGGCCGGCACACACACAGCAGCGCGGCGGCGCACAGCCCCAGGCGCAGCATGGTGCTGGCCTCGGCCCCCTGGTGGCCGGGCAGGGGGTGAGGGGTTGGAGCACGGGGACCTAGAGGCCGGAGGCTGCTGCTGGCGGCACAGTCCTCCCTGGGGCCGCCACCATCTTGGGGGCGACCCCCGGCACGGGGATCCCAGGCAAGATGGGCACCACTAGTGCCAACTGCTGGGGGCTTTCCAGGAGGCTACAAGTGGGCACCAGGCCTGGCTGAGGTGTGGGGACCCAAGGTCGGCTCCCCGAGGTGCTCCTCAACTCCTGCTGGGAAGGTGCACAGGGTCTCAGGCCAGGACTTCCTCTCCCTCTTCCTCCTCCTCTTCCTCCTCCTCCTTCTCCTCCGGTTCTGGGCTCAAAGCTTCAGACAGTTCCCACTGGAGAGCAGGGTGCAGCTCTGGGGAAGAGCAGAGAGACGGGGGCAGGAAGGAAGAGACCCATCTGTCACCTGGTTCCTGAAAGGCAGCACCGAGGGGGTGACTGATCAGTGCAAGGACCCAGACCAGCCCATTCGAGCTCCAGCGCGGGGCCCAGTCCCTCTCCAGATCCCCGCCTGGGGGCCTCCATGCCATCGAGAACCCCAGGGTCCCTGCTACACAAAGGAAGGAAGGGCAGGTGGGTGGCAAGAGGGGGAGGGAAGGAGATAGAGGTTAGTGGCATCCTGAGGACCAAGGACATAGACAGGAGCCGAGAGAGGAGGTCAGGTGCACCCACACACACATACACACACACCCAGCACACTAGTGTCCACACTCACCTGCCTCCCTGCACAAAGACCACGTGCCCCCACGAGCCAGCGCACCCTGGCACACACACATGGACACAGCCTGGAACACACACACACCTACCATCTGTGTACATGATAGACAGACCACATGCACAGGTCCACATACCCAGGTGGGCACCCCAAATCCAGAAAAAGAATTAAGAAGCCCAGCAAAATGCTTCCTTTCTCCATGCCCAAAGATAAATAATTCATTTGTTGTGTAACTGCTCTTGTTCCAAAAATAATTCCCTTGTCTCAGCCTCCATGGGGGAGGGGAGTAGAGAGTGGTGGCTGGGCCCCCTCACAGGGGGGTGCAGAGGCTGGGGTCTCTGCAGGGGGCGGTGGGGGAAAAGCTCATTCCACAGGCCAAGTGGAGCCAAGCGGAGGAGGGTAAAAGTCAGGGGACCCAGAGATACTCCCCAAGGTCATCACCCCAGGAGTACTTTCCAGAAGGGGCCCCTGATCCAAAAAGGGAGCTGCAGACCTCTGAAACAGCACAGCCAAACCCCTACATCCCCTTCCACAGCTGGAGAGCCGGAGGCTCAGAGAGGGCAAGGATTTGCCCCAAGGAACACAGCACCGCCTGGGCCTGGATCAAGGCTCCCAGGCACGGTGTGCCCAAGCCAGGAGCCAGGAGACCTAGGGCCCTGTCTACCCAGCCTGACTAGCCAGGCGGATCACACCATCTCTCAGTGTTTCCCAACCCACAGAGCAGGGCCCAGGTCCCTCCCCGGCCCAGTCGGTGTGGGAAGAAGCAAGGTGATTCATGCTGTCCATCTCCAGAGTATAGGGGGGTGGCACAAGGATCACAGATCACAGACTCCCTGAGCCAACCCTCACTTCCCAAGTGGGGGAACTGAGTCCCAGGCTCAGAGGACGCATGAGCAGGGGCCCTAGCAAACTAGACACACCCCATTGGCCAGGCCCAGCCCCAGCCTCAACTCCCAGGACACAATAAGCCCAGTTCCTGCTCGCTGCCCGCAGGGGTCCCAGGAGGTGAGGGTAAGGCCAGAGAAATCCATGTGTGGACAAGGAAGCCCAAAGGCTCTACACTGGACCCACCTCCACCTTCCGCTCCTCCCCCCAGGAAACTCCAGGAGGGAGTGTGCTTAGAAAAAAATGTTAGACCTATGCTGCTAAAGCAAAACCAATTTACAGCACGAGCCCCAGAGGGTGGACAGTGTGGGGAGGAATCCAAAGTCAGCTTGGGCAGTGCTGGCTGGGAAGGTGGCGGGCAACAGGGTGTCCAGATGGCTCAGTGGGTCAAAGACCGGTGCCAGGTCTGAGGCTAGAACGATGGGGACCTCCGAGGCTGGCCTCACACCTCCCATCCCCTGCAGGGCCCACTTGGGCTGTCATGAGGTGGCAGACACTCGCTGTCTTTGGCCAGGCCACACAAAGCTTTCGAGGCTGGACAGACTTTGGCTCCAGATAGCGTAGCTCACGGGGTCAGTCCTCACCCTGTCTGGGCCTCAGTTTCCCCTGCCAAGGCAACCAAGCTCACTGGAGGAAGCTGAGTCCCCAGGCTCACAGCTGTGGGATCCAGGAGCCCTAGGTCCGCCCCTCCTCCACCTGGGAAAGTCGGGATGGCATTTGTATGCAGGTGCTCGCGCAGGTGTGCGGCTGGCTCGGAGCGGGATGCAAGGGTACGCTGATGTGAGCGAGGAGACAGCGCGCAGGCAGGCATGGGAGCAGGCGTGTGTGTGTGCACAGGATGTGTGCACGTGTGGTCAGCCGCCGGAGCACGTGCGGGGGTGTGGAGGACACAAAGGTGTGAGGTCAGCAGCCTCTTGGGAACAGAGGCGAGCACCTACTTGCCGACCCGCCAGGTCTGTGTGCACACGCGCCACTTGGCCACACCCAGCTCCCCGCTCACCCTCTCTCCTCACTACTGCGCTGCTCCAGCCAACATCATGGTAGCCAGGCCTGGCTGTCTGCTGAGGTCCCAGCCCACCTCTCCCATCCCCTCCACTAGGGCAGGCAGAGATCGTGGGCTCCCCCCAGTCCAGATACTGAGCTCTGTTCCTCGCCCTCAAGGTGACCCTGCTGGTGGCCTCTCTTCTGCTCCCCAGGATGGCTTGGGCCAGGGCCCAGCTCCCACATGCCCTGTGACTCACATAGAGGGGGGAGGCTCCCGTCCCTGTCCCGTGTGCGTCAGCCACCCTGTCCCCGTCCCTGGGCTGCCTGCCCACCACCCGCCGAGGCTTGACGCAGCCAGGGAGGGTACCAGGAGGCCAAAAAGGCGCAGACAGCAGCACTTGGCCCCTGGCCCAGCTGCTCACCCACTCAAGGGGCAGGTGTGTGGGGAGGGGGTGCAGCATGGGTCAAACCAGGCTGAGGCGAGGGGCTGGGGTCAAACAGGCAAGGTCATACCCTTCCCTGCTCCCACGAGGCCGTCCTAACACACACGCTGAGCGGGAGCCCAGCCACAGCCTGAGCACACCTGGGGGCTGCAGAGGGCCGGGGACAGAGCAGAGAAACGAAGGAAGAGAGAGGGAGAGAGAAATGGAGAGCGTCTGAGGCAGAGGAATGGCTACAGCAAGATGACAGATACGGGGGCAAAGGAGGGGAACCAGGAACCCACTGCCCAACCCCAAGGGGCAGCGAGACAGATGACAGTGGGCCTGGCTGAGCCTCGAACACGGCTGTGACCAGCCAGCGGGAGGGGAAGCGGCGGGAAGCAGCTGCTGCAAAGCCATCACACCCAGGGGCCTGGGAGCGCGAGGCCATGCAGGGGACGGGAAGCCGGTGGCTGGCAGGTGGCGCGTCCCCGACCCGCCAGATTTGGCAGAGCCCAGCGCTCCGGCTGCCAGGCTGGCCAGCTCCAGGCTGGGTGATGTCCCCTCTGGTGGGGACATCCTCGGACAGAGGGGAGGGAAAAGATCCAGGGAGACCGACAGGCACAAACACTTGAAGGCCAGGACCAATGAGCCACTGGGCAAATGCTCCCTCCTTGGCAGGTGACCCACTTGAGGGTGTGTCTACCCCCCAGGTGCGATTTGGCCCCTCTGGACTCGGAATACCAAAGGCTCCAGGCTGGAAAGCTGAGAGCCACGGCTCTGCCCAACCCCAGCCTCTCAGAGCGGAAACTGAGGCCAGGACAGAGGAAGGGACACGGTCAGGGTCCCACATCATGCTGGGAACAGTGCAGCCGCAGGAGCCGGGGTGGCAGGGACAGATCCTGATCTGCCAACTCTGAGTCCGCTCTGGGACCTTACTGTGCCCTGACAAGGGCTCCCCAACTAACCCCGGGACACCGGCCATGACCCCCCTCCCCTCACCAGAGAAGCGAATACCCGCCCCTCCCGCAGTGTGGCTGTGTGGGGGCAGCAGCTGTGCGGTTAGTGCGCCTTTAACCTTCCCAACCCTCAGCATCCAAGATTCGGGGCCCCTGGGAGGAGACTCTGGGTCACAACCTCCGGTTTCCCACTGCAGGCTCAGGTGGCGAGTGCCCTGGGGCTCAGTCACCCCTGCCCCGCCTGGTCCGGCCAGGGGGATGCACAGAGCAAGGCGGGCCGTGTGTGTCGGGCCTGGCTGCGGGCAGATGGAGCCATGGGTGAGGGAGGCGGATGTGGTGCTGACCAGCTCCGAGACCTGGGGGTGGGGGTGTCCCGGGTCCTGTCTGGGCCTCAGTTTCTCTCCTCTGTGGCAAGGTAAGTGTCACTCAGCGCTCCCAGGAAACCCCAGGACAGGGTGGAGGCATGCTGTGTGCAAGGCAGGAGGCCCCATGCATGCGCCGCCTCGGGATCCGGCTCCTGCGGGGACAGCAATGGGCTTATGGCCTGGGTTCTGGGCTGCCAGGAGCAGCACCAAGAGGCCAGACTGGGAAATCCCATTTGCAGCAGCTGAAAAGCCCCAGCACGGGCCCCTCCCTGGCCAGGCCGCCCAAGGCTCCTGGCGGTGTCATCGTCACTGCCCGTGTCAATGCCATTACCCAGGATTAGGAGGACTGAGGAGTCCTGGGGCCCAGCCAGAAGTTTTGGGCAGGCGGAAGCATAGCACCAGGTACTGGGGCTGAGAGTGGCTGCCGGCACTCTGCCCTCGAGGACAAAGCCTGCCTGCCTCTCGTGTAGACTCAGGCCTAGGTACTGGGCACTGGGTCTTGTCCCAGCCCCCACTTTATGAAGGTTCCTTGGGCCGCTGCCCTGGGCCTCAGTTTCTCATCTGTCAAATGGGGTGTGATGGCTTCCCCTTTCGAACTACTGCTTGGTACACTAACAATCTGGATTTCAGGTATACTGATTTCCAGCTGCAGGGCAGAGAAGGAAGGAAAGCACTGATACAGGAGGCGAAAGATCCTAGGTTTGAACGCTAAGCTGTGTGACACGGTTGCATTAGTTCACCTCTCTGGGCCTCAGTCTCATCACCTGGGAAATAATCACAGGGGTGCCTTTCCCACTGGATCATTGGTGCCTGATATTTTATGTTCCTTGAGTCATATGTCAGTCTTGCATGGCTGGTGCTTTTGGGCTCATTTGACAGATGAGAAAACTGAGGCTCTCTCCTCCCTCTGCATCCTCTGAAGGGTTGGACCCCCTGGCAGCAACGGCACAAGCACTTGCCGTGGTTGTGGGGAGGTGCTCCTTCCTGTCAGAAGAAAGTGTGAGCAGCAACTGTTCACAAGCTTCCACAGACTGACGACTCTATCAATCAGGAAGCACTTATTCCAGGCCAGCTGTGCTCACCCCAGGCCCTTTGCACATGCCATGCACTCTGCCTGGAATGTTCTCCCCCAGTGTCCTCACTACCTTGCTTCATTCAGGCTCATGACAACTATTTCCCACTCCTGCTGTCTCTGACACCAGATCTGAGCTAACTCCCTCATCTCTCACCCCTGGCTCTGCTCACTCGGTTCTTTATCACCATGCCCCTCCCCCTTTATTCCACCTCCAGCAGAGAAACAAAGCAAGATTTATCCTGCTGTCCCATGTAACTCTGGGCGAGGGCTGGGCACAAGGTGTGGGAATGCCAGCTCAGGGATGGAGACCAAGGAGAGCACTTGGAACAGATCCCAGGGTCAAGACGCTGGTGGCCAGCGGGGGGAGCCCCACCCAGATAGGGTGCTGGTGATGTGCAATACACAGCTTCACAGCCCCCTTATGCTGCCCATTTTCCAGACGAGGAAACTGAGGCTCAGAGAGGTGGAGCAATCTGCCCAAGGTCACAGTGCCAGGCCCCCGGGCCAGCCTGAGCTAATGGCAGGGATGATTTCCCACACTTGCATGCTTCCAGCCATGGGGTGCTTGGTACCTGCCTGAGGCTACTCACTCCCTTCCTGCACAGTCTGATTGTTAGAAACGTCTTCTATTAAAACCTCCATGTACCTTTTCCTTGGTCTCAGCCTGCTGTCCGAAGTCACTGGGAAAGAGACCCACATCCCCACACAGCCCTTCCCACACCGCTAGTCCGTTATCTCTGCCCTCATCTGAGCTAAACAGCCCACATCCTCCAGCTGCTCTGCTAGGCTGCAGCATCCAGTCCGACCCACCCCGGCTCCAGCTTGCTGTCCAGGTCCCTCCCACACTGTGTCACCAGTGTGGTCTGGGCAGCGAGGGGCACTTGCCTGCCTCAGTCCAGCTCTGCAGGCTGTCAGTGCACGGCGCTGTGTCCTTACCTTGTCCTAGATGTCAACCAGACCCCCCAGCCCCGTCACACGCATCGCCACACGGCCCCCATGCCCGCAGAACGTCCTTGGGCCGCTCCGGGCCGGGTCTGCCTAGGTCTCCCCAGAGGTGCCGTCCCGCCACCCCATTCCATCATGTCTCATTAGTCTCAGGCCCTCTCGCCAGCTGCTCCGGGTCCTCGGGGAGCTGGCCTCTGCCCTCATGGCCTCGGCACCCACTCCCGGCTGTATCAGCCTGCACAGCCAGCAGGCCGAGGCCGCGCTGTGTCACAGGGACATGAAGAGCAGGCCTGAGCCGGGAAGCCCCCAGCAGCCCAGCCCTGGGGAGGGCACCTGCTGTCCGGCCAGCCGCAGTCCCCCCACATCCCAAGAGGCAGGAAGACTGGCCACCCTTCCCAGAGCTGCCGGCTGCCTCACAACAGCTGAAGATGACAGTCTCAGCAGCGGCAGGCGGAGCTGGCGAGGCCTGGACGTGCTGGGCCTGGGTCCTCGGCCCACAGCCTCCACCCAGGGGCTGGGACTCTGCAGCGGGAGCCTGGGCTGCTCCAAGAGGCAATGGCCCCGTGTGAAAGGCGCCTTAGTGCCTGGCTTACAGGGTGACCTCCAGCAAGCCAGCGCCTTACCTCGCTGGGCCTCAGTTTCCTCATCTGTTCGGAGAAGAGCAGTGTGCGTGGGGGTCTCCAGCTCACTGGGCACCCCCTCCCAAGCCTCTGCCGCTGTCCCCTAGGCCACCTGAACTCATTGGGTCCCATGGCTCTCCACTCCCAGGGTATCAGGGCTATCTATCATTAGCGCCTAACCACACCCAGGCCTCAGTGGAAGGGGCAGCGAGAGGACAGACTTCTCCAAGGCCTTGGCCACTGCCCAGCAGCCTGACAGAGGCCAGCCCTGGATCTGTAGGCAGCTCTGAATGGCCAGCCCACACCCAGCTACTGGCATCTGCTGTCAGCCCACGACTGAGGCACAGGGGATAGCAGGCAACCCACCAAGGGGACACTGTGGCAAAGTCCACCCTGATGCCACCCCAGAGGTCACCTCCCAGAACCCACCAAACTATTCAGACTTCCTACCCATACCTGGCCGTAACCTCTCCTCCCCAGAACTCCGCCTCCCCATTGACTCAGCCTCCCCTGAACACCCTGCCCTCTCCCCACCTGACCTTTACCCCTGACCCCTACCCGCTCCCCATCTGATCTTTACCCCTACCCCCTCCCCACCTGACCTTTACCCCTGAGCCCTACCCCCTCCCCATCTGACCTTTACCCCTGACCCCTGCCCCCTCCCCATCTGACCTTTACCCCTGATCCCTGCCCCCTCCCCATCTGACCTT
>NW_004955413.1:23827570-23855782 GCF_000276665.1 Chinchilla lanigera
CTCCCCATCTGACCTTTACCCCTGACCCCTACCCCCTACCCATCTGATCTTTACCCCTGATCCCTACCCCTCCCCACCTGACTTTTACCCCTCGATCCCTGCCCTCTCCCCACTTGACCTTTACCCCGTGATCCCTGCCCTCTCCCCACCTGACTTTTACCCCTGACCCCTGCCCTCTCCCTACCTGACCTTTACCCCTTGACCCCTGTCCTGTTCCCACTTGACCTCTTACCCATTCCTCTGCCCTATTTCCACCCCGATAACCCCCAGCATCGCCCCACCTGACCTTTACCCCTGACCCTGCCCTCTCCCCACCTGAACTTTACCCCCAGCCCCTGCCCTCACCCCACCTGGCCTGTCCTCCCCCACCTGGCGCAGTGGCAGCCCCTGGGCGCTACTCACCAGTCTCCACTGGACCCGCTTTCACCAGTGCCTGTGCACGCACGGCTGCCTCTGCCTGCATGGCCTCCATTCATTCATTCAATAAACATTTATGGAGCACCTACTATGTACCAGGCGCCGGCTAGGCCCACCCCCCAGCCCTGCCTCCACCAGCTGCTCCTCCTCCAGTGTCCTATGTGGCCGTTCCCTGCCTTCCCACACCCTTAGGGCTGTCCCCAACCGGAGCAGCAGGTCAGGGCCCACGGGAGAAGGGGGCTTGGGGCTGAGAGCTCGCAGAGCTCAGAGGCTCCGGGAGGTGTGGGCAAGCAGGACAGTTGTCCAGGGGCCTAGGTGCTTCCCAGCTCCTGTGTCCACTCAGTCCTCAGCACAAGCTCCAGAGTCAGAGCTATCACTATCCCCACTTTACAGATGAGGAAACTGAGGTCTTCCAACTGCTACTCAGTGACTTCCCCTCCACAGACAGAATCAAGCTCTGGCTCACAAGATGCTGGGGTATCCCGGCAACTTGGGACAAGGATTACATTTTTTGTTGTTAGTTGCCAATGCTGAAAACTTGGGAGATGTTATTTTTTAACCCCTGCTTTCCAGAATCCACTGACAACTCCATAAGCTGCACCTGCCCTGGGTCTGTCAATGCACCCTCATCCTCCACCCTGGCGCTCTGGCATGCAGAGTCCGGGCCCTGGGCCTGCAGAGTGGGGACAACTGAATCGCCACCTGATGGGCCTCCTGTTCTGGGACCCAAGGGGCCCACAATCTCCCTCACCCCACTGCCATCCTGCCTGATCAATGGCTCTGAGTTTTGAGGTCTGGGACACTGACAGCATGGGTCTGTCTTTTTAGGGGTCCCCAATAATAAGCCTGGTGCTTGAGAGTATGTAGGAGGCATCTATGAGTCTGGGGTCCTGAATGCTGCTGAGTCCCAGCCTCTGCGGTCACAATGCTCCATGGTTTTAAGCTCCCCCAAGCTCTGAGGACCCCAAGTCAGGACAGCACCCCCAGAGCCTCTCATACCTGTCTGGCACTCGCCGGGCCTGCTGCTCCTCTGAACCCCTACACTGCCTGCATCACCTGGGGTCTCTGCTGGGTCCGAACAGGAACAGGAAGTCCTGCCTGTGATCTATGCTGCACTTCCGGCCCCCAAAGGCCTGAGGCCTGGCTGCTGAGCACAGCCCACAAGGAAGGGTTCTCAGGGTTCTGGAATAGCCCCTCGCTTCACCACCACCCCTCGACTCGGGGCTCTCCTCACGCTGCCCACGCTCTACTCCCCTACCAGGCCTCAGCACCCTGTACCCTGGAGTCCTGCGGGCCAGGCCCAGAAACCCATCCCAGGGCCACAGCCCAGAAACCTCTGTCTCCTCACCACCTCCAGCCGGGGCCACAAGGGCTCAGCACGGAGGCTGCTGGCCAGTGGGAAACCCTCCCCTCGGCCCTGAGCCTATGAGGCTCTGAAGGGCGGGAGCCACCCCAGTGGAGGCCACAGCTGCAGCTCTGAGAACAAAGAAGCTCTGTCAGGGCCTAGAGGCTGCCTTGGGCCCGGAAACACCTGGGGAGGGCCACCAGTGACCCTGGTGATGGCAAGCTGGGCAGAACCAGGGACCCTGAGCCACGGCAGCTCCCGTGTGCACCAACTCCTGGTGACCAATCCAATGAAACTGGTCCTCCATTATGAGCTCCTGGAAGGGCAGGGGCCACATCCCTTCTAATCCAGGCCGCCCATTTAAATATGCCCTGGCAAGCTGCTTCTTTCCCCTGAGTGTCAGTTTCCTCTCCTGTAAAATGGGCAAGAAGAGCACTAGCTAGAGGGAACAGCCACAGAGCAGGGTCTGGCACATAGTAACTGCTCAATAAAGTCAGCTGCTGCAGATATCCTCATGACCCCGATCCAGGAGCGGGACACATGCCTGGCACATGTAGGGCCTCACTGCCCACGGTTTTAACCATAGCAGTGAGGAAGGCTGAGGCCTGGCCCCAAGAGCACCCCCTCTGGCTCTGCCCCATCTCTGATGTCCAGGCCCTCAAAAGACTGCTCCCGCCCCCTCCTTCAGCCTGTTCCCGGCCTCGGTTTCTCTCCCATTGCCAAAGCACAATGGCTGTTATAATTAACGGATTATCTCAGTGCAACAGCTGTGGTCCTTTGAAAATTAGGTTGAATAACAAGATCCTGATGTATGGTAATTTCTTTTCATCTCTCTCTCTCTCTCCCTTTTTTTCTCCCTCACTTTAGCCTTGTTATGCATGCAAATGTTTTCCCCTCCTTCACAAACACCTTCCTCCTGGAGAGCCTCCTCTTTCTGCGGACAGACTGAGGTGCTGACTTCTGGGAGAAGCCAGGGGCTGGGCCCTCAGCCCCCACTCAAACAACTCCTGGAATTCAGATTCTCTGGCAGACCTAAGCCCAGCCGCCTTCCTCCTAGAAATGCTGTCACCCTGGGCCGAGGACCTGCACCTGGCTCCCCCCACTCCCTGTCTCTACGCGGTGGCCCTCCCCCAGGTCCTAGGCCCAGCTCTCTGGCCTTCTCGAACTTGCTTCCTCCCGAGGCCTCTATGTCAGCCCCAAACTGACCATACTCAAATAGCCATGTCCCCACGGTCCCTGGCTCCTCCCTGACACCTAGAACTCCACCCACCCACCACATCTAGGCCTGGACATCCAGCCTGCTGCCTACCCGCCCCTGCCTGGCTTCTCTCCAGCCCACTGACCCGTCCACCCAGCATCCCATGCCTGAAGGCCTCTGTTCCCACCGTGCCACTGTGCGTGCCCTGGTTCTGCCCCCTTTCTAGCACCTCACCGAGCTGTCTCTGATCCCACAGCCCAACTGCACTTGGCCCCCAGCCTGGATAAGCTTTCTGCACCCTAAGTCTGAGCATGGCGCTCCCAGCGGATCCGGGAAAATTCCAACGCATCCAGAGCCTGCCCACGAGGTCCTGCAGGAGCTGGCACCTGCCTCCCGTCCTGCCCTCATCTGGCTGGGTTCCCACAGCCCCTGGTCTCCCTCCTCACCCCAGGATCCGTAACTGCTGCTTCCCCCAGGGAAGGGCCGGGCACCAGGCCCCCAGCAGATGCTCAATAGATGTGTGTTAATGAGAGAATGGAGAGGTCTGTCCTCCCTGGTACAGATAAAGAAACCGAGGCTCAGAGTACTTCGTGACTTGCACACCACCACACAACTCATCCAAGACAAAGCCAGGCTTTGAACCCAGGTCTGTGACACCAATGCCAGCCCGTCCCACTCCCTGGGGAGGGCCTTGGGTGTCAGCTTCTGCACAGGTCTCAAGGACTTGAACCCTCCAGCTTTGGTCAGAAGAAGAGGAGATAGGCTCCCACCCTACGCTGTCTCTCACTCAAGTTTAACCCTGGCCCAGTAGTGTCTCTCGGGGCCTCAGTCTGTTCATCTGTAAGGTGGGAAGGAGCTCAGGTCCTAGAGAAAGCTGGCCCGGCTAACATTTAGGGATCTTTCTACCTTTTCTACTCAAACCCAATTTTGGCAGGTACACAGGGGTTTGGGGTGGGCAGGATGGGTCAGCTTACACAGAACAGAGACCCCTTCAGCATGAGGGGCTCAGGGCTCACAGCACGACCTGTCTCAGGCCCTGGGGTCTCAATCTTAACACCTCCTCCTCTGAGAAGCCTTCAGAGATGCCGCCTCTGCAGAGTGATGGCCTCCCTGCTGTCCCCACCCCCATGGTGCATGCATGGCCCACGGGGTCCCACAAGGGTCCTAGAAATCATCTCACTCTGCCTTGCCGCCTCCCATTTTATAGGTGGGGAAACTGAGGCACGGACGAGAAAGAGCAGCTCTCCGGTAATGCACTTAAACCCTTCTCTCCGTTCCTCTCTCAGTGCCAAGCACCGAGGTAGCCCCTCGCCTGTCTCCCCACGCCCCTTACCCCCAAGCCCAGAGCTACCTGAGGACGGGACCCCACCTTCCTCTCTGTGCCCCGCCACCCCAGTGCCTAGCCTAAGGCCTGGCGCATAGTAGGCACTCAGTAAATGTCTGTTGAATTGAATTGCGCTCAGGGCGGCCAGTCGTCTCTGCTCTGTAAGAGAAGCATAGAGTTAGTGGAGTTGTTCCCATGGCGACCGGGGCAGGAACCACGCTGGCGGGGTGAGGACTTCCACCTCACCCAAGGACCCCGCGGGCCCTGGGGAGGGGGCTGGGAAGTGGGAGCATTCAGACTTAAATGAGTCCGAGTTGTGCCCCAGCAGGATGGCAGCACAGCAGTGACAAGTCACACTGCCCCTAGGGCCATGCTGCCCTCATCTGTCAAGTGGAGATGACACTCCAGTCCCTCGGCGTGTGAGGACTACGCATGACAAGGACCACAGGAGACGTGAGGAGTGTACACAGTCTACAGGCTCCGCGCCGGCCAGAGCTCTATGCCTGCCAGGCAGGAGATGGGTGGGCATTGCATCCATTCTACAGATGGGGAGACTGAGGCTCCGAGAAGGGGCTGGCTTGCCCATGCCCTCAATCCCGTGCTAAATACAGTCTCCTGCAGCGCTGGAGGGAAGCAAGGCATGACAACAGACCCAGACAAAGACACTGGCCCCCCAAGGGCTGGCCCACGTCTAGCAAAGATTCTACAGGCAAAGGGCCCAGCGTGAGCCCAGGGCTGGGAAGCATAAGGTGAGAAGCCGCGTTCGCCTTCCCCATGGGAGTGAGCTCTGAGTCCACAGCCCCCCGGAACGTTCAAAGCCGACCTCAGATCGCACACTGCAAAGCCTGAGCAGGCCTTGGCGCTAATATAGATCAGTAAGGACTATAAATACATAGGCAGGCGGGACACAGGGCCGGATGGAGGGGCAGGAGAGGCGGGGGGTCCCAACCCAGCCCTGCCCCACAGCCCCCTCCCTCCCAGGCCTCTGTTTCCTGGTCTGTGACAGCAGACTGCACCACAGCCAAGACCGCTAAGACTCTTTATCCGATGACACAGTTTGCACACCTTGGGGGGCCAGGAAGGGTGGGTTCCAGGCCAGGCCAGAAAGCTAGGGAGCAGGAGAGGGAACCCAAAGCAGGCTGGGCCTCCCTGGATCTTCCCAGGACAGTTACACACGGGGCTGGAGCTGCATAGAGAAAGGAAGGGAGACTGAAGCACTCATCCATCCATCCATTCCTTCACTCATGCATTCACTCATCAGCCATTCTAGGAGCACAGACCCAGCAGCCAAATGACCCGGCAGCGGGTGAGGGGTGCACCCTGGGGAGACGGAGCCGGACCTGTCCCCAGCCCCTAGCCCAGCTCGTACCACAGGACACCGGCTTCGCTTCTAGCCTATGCCCAAACCAGGGACTTGTTGAGGATGGGGACGAGGTGCACGCAAACCCACGCTGGAAGCTCAGGCCCCAACCCGGCGTCATGAGCCTCTCCATCCTGTTCTGGAACCAGAGAGATGAGCAGCACCCTCCGAGCAGGAAGGAGGATGCCATGCACAGAGCAGACGAGGGCCAGGAAGGGACCAGAAACACAGCCCACAGGGCCTGGGCCCTGCACACTTAATACACAGCAGTGTGTGGCTGTGCCCATTGGAAGGATGAGCAAACTGAGGCTGAGACAGGACAAGGGATACACCCAAGGACCCCCAGCTAAAGTAGCCCAGCACCCGCAGCTCCTGGATCCCAGACAGCTCCACACACCACAGTTCAGCAGCTCTGAGCACTCAACAAACAACATATACAGGTCTGAGACACCCCAAAGGCTAGGTGCCGGGGTGGGGTCAGCACCCCTGTTTCTCACAAAGCTTCAGTAGAACCTTGAGTGGTAGACAGACCTTCTCTGGTGGAGAAACTAAGGCACCAAGAGGATATCCCGCTTCCGGTCTCAGCCTCAATCCTGTGAGAGCCCTAGCGGGGATACGCCTGCGCTCCACCTTGCTCCCCTTGGAAGGCACAGGCCACGGGTGCAGACCCGGCTCTTGCTAGTGGGCGACCTGGGGGGTGACCGCCCTCCCTGAGCTGCGGTGTCCCCAAGGCCCCTCTCTTTTCCCTCATGCAGCTGCTGCAAGGAGCAAAGTGCAGAGCGATGAGCAACCCCCTTACAAACTGTAAAGCGCTGTCCCTACTCAAGGGAATTCACTTGGTACTGTTGCCCTTCCCTCGGCCCTCTCCAACCACTTCCCTTCCCTCTTTACCCGTGATGATTTCCATCAGACGCGCATACCGAGCCTACCCCTGTGCGAAGGGCTCGTCTCCTGTCATCCCCAGGAAGCAGGAGCCAGGAATTATTTTCATGCTCATCCTACAGATGAGGAAGTGGGAGCTCAGAGGGGTTAAGTGACTTGCTCAGGATCACACAGCGGGGAAGTGAGGGCACTTAGCCACAACACTGTATATTCGCGTGGGTGCCTATTCAGCTCTCTGTGGCCATCAGAGTTCTCTGCTTCGTTTATGTCCTCCTGCTCCAGGTTTACCCAGCATCCCAGATGTATGCAATATTCATATTTCCATCAGCAGCCACTTGCACCCCCTCTCCAAGGCCTCCAGGAGCCCCATTAATCATTCAGACACACCTGCATATTCATTAACTTCCGAATTAATACAGGCCCCCTTATTACTTTGGGCCTGCTGCCTGCATTAAAGACACTTTGACTTCATTCATTATTAAACTCTCCTGATAAATGATCACATTCCTCCTTCACAGAGGGGGGCAGCACCCAGACCCCCAAGTCTACAGGTCTGCTCCCAGCACCAGCTGCTGTGTGACCTCAAGTCAAGCGCTTTCCCTCTCTGGGCTTCCTGCACGTTTACCTGGGAGAATCAAGGTGGCCCTGTCCCATTCTTTGTCCCTTTCCTCTGTGTCTTTCTTGAACTCACATAATCCCTCCGCTTGCCAGGAAGTGGGGGTCTGTTCCCTCTCGTCCTGCCCTCCTCTCCAGCATCCTCCACTGGCGCCTGGTGACCTGGGCCTTGGGTCCTGGCATCAGCCCATCACCTCGAGGACCTCACTGGTCCCTCAGCTACCTGGCTCTGCAGACCATAGTGCCATCCAAATCAAATCAGAGAGGCCAGATCACCCCACGGCCACCCAGGGCCGACTCCAAATGCCACGTAGCAATGACAGAACAACAGTGGCCCCTGGCACTGCTGAGCACATACCTGGCCTAGGCCTCGCACGCCATCCTGTACGCCCTGTCTTTGGAACAACCTCCCTGTACAGACGGAGAAACTGAGGCCGGGGGGCCAAGGTCAGGCCCCCGGGATAGGCTAACGGGCAGCCCAGGTCTCTCCCTGGAACCTGAGTGCCTCCCCTCTCACATGCTCCCCCACCACGGGCCCTGGCCCCACCGAGCGGCTCCTTCCCCAACTACTCCTGTCCAAGCCAGCCCTGCCAGGGAGCGCAGCACACCCCCATTGCCGCTGCAGACACCCCGATCGATCTCCGTTATGCCTGGCTCCCGGAGAGCCCTTGAATGAAGAATCGTCCTGACAACACCCGGGGCTGCTCCTGCCTCCCACCTCCATCCCATACGCAACAGGGCAGCGCCACCTCATCACCAGGGTGCCTGGCTACCCCTCCCAAGGGGGCGGCCCGAGGCGCTGCTCCCCCCTGCGGCTGTGTGACTGTGGGTCCGTGACCAAACCTTCCTGCGCCTCAGCCCGTCGTCTTCACGCTGCTTAGCTGCACCCTGTCTGCCGTCCCTCACCCCCAGTTCTTCCCGACCCCTGTCCAGGCCACAGCCCTGAGGAGCCCAAGCCTGCGACGGCTCCAGCCTGAACAGCAGCATCCACCTCCCCGGGCCTCTGAACCCTGGGCCCTGCCCCACCGGCGCCCTACTGTACACCTGCTGAGGCCCAGGCCCCCAAATCCCTTCCAGAAGCTTCCCTGGCCCCCAGGGTGACGCCAGAGCCTGCTCCAAGCTGTCCCCTGCCCTCCTCCGCCACCCTCCTTGTCAGTTCCTGTCCTTCCCCGACATCAGGCCATGAGCTGGCGCCTGTGTTCCCCACAGCAGCTGGGGCCCAGCTCCCAGTGGGCGTGATCGGAAGCAAAGCCCGAAGAGCTGTGGTGACCGCAGCAGCACGTCAGGGTCACTGTGAGGAAGCATGCGCGCCTTGCCTGGGGTCAGTGCTGCCAACCGTGCACTGGGCCAGCTGCTGCGGCCCCACACACACACACACACACACACTTGGCAGGTAGAAGTCGCCAGGCCCACTTCTCAGATGAGGAGATTGAGACTCCGGAAGACCAAGGGGCCTCCCCAGGACAGGCCTGGGTGTGGGGGGCTGGGAGTCTCTCTCAGTGCCCACCGGCAAAGACCCCGAGGGAAGTCCGGAGCACTCAGCCGACCACACGCCATTCACCCTGCTGACTCCTAACCCTTCCTCGGGCCTGGGAGGTGGGCGCTGTTACGCTGCCCACTTGAGAGATGAAGAAATGGGCCCAGAGCCAGGAAGCCATGTGGCCGAGGACACGCGGGGAAGCAGCGGGCGGGCTGCAACCCTCAAAGCTGCAGCCCTCAGGCTGGCCCCCGCCACCCCTCTGCTCAGCTCCCCTCTCTGGAGTGACGAGCACCTTGAGCTAAGCCTCGGCCACCTCCTCATAATGGGGTAGACAGGACAGCACAGGGGTCACTTGGGATGGCAGTGCCCACACCCATGGCCCGGCTCACACAGCCCCTGCCCTGACACTGCAGCTGCAAAGACACACAAAGCAAGTCGGGGGGCTGCAGGGTGTCACCAAGGGTGGGAGGCGCCGCGCAGAAGCGGACCAGCAAGGGGCAGGGGCCCGACTGCCGCCCCAAGAGTCCCACTCAGCGAAGAAGTGGCCAAGGGGCGCTGACCCCACACACTCTCAGCTGACAATCCCTTTGGGGCAGCTCAGGACCCTGGAGGACCTTTGGCCACGCAAGGGGGTAGGGACCCGAAGGACACTGCAACCTCCCCACCACATGGTCCACAGCTAACCGGCAGCTACCAGCTAACCAGCACCTGGCAGAGACCACAATGACGGGAGCTCGGAAACACATGTGGAACTCAGACAAACGATGGCCAGCACAAACACGCTACAGAGTTCCAGAGATTAAGGGTGCTTTCCTGCGAGGTATTTGTTAAATAAATAACGTCTCTAATTTCTCTTATCGAAAAAAATCCAAATTTGGCCTCGGCATGCTTGTGCGTGCCTGTAATCCCAGCACTCTGCAAGGCTGAGGCAGGAAGACTGCAAGTTCAAGCTCAGCCTGAGCAACTTAGTGACTTAGAAAGACCCTGTCTCAAAATAAACAATAAAAAAAGAATTGGGATGTATGTAGCTCAGTGCAAAGGTCCTGGGTTCAATCCCCAGAACTGCAAAAAAAAAAATTCAAAATTTGCAGATTGGGCTTGCTTAAAGTGAGGTGATGCTCCTGGTTTTCTGAGTGCTTCTGAACTGCACCCTCCACTATAAGTGGAGTCCACAGCTAGCTGCACCCCACCCCAAACCCCCTACACACACTACGGGGCCCGGCTCGCAGGCGGTTTCTCTAAACACTGCCAAAGCAAGTGTGCACGCCCTCAGCGTCTACAAGCTGCAGTGTCACTGGAGCTGCACCCTGGAGCCAGCCACTGTTACACCCTCACAGGCCCTTCAGAGAGGATCAGAGCCATCAGTGTCCTTGGTGCCACCCGCATCCGTGCTGCCCTCCGAGTGACCTCCCGCATGTTCCTGCTGCCCGCGTCTCGGCAGATCCAGGCCGCATCTTCTCACCCAAGCCTAGACCTCCCCGCTCAGTCAAGGCCAAAACAGTGCGCCTGGTTGCTCAGGCCACACAGCCCAACCTCATCCTCAGCTCCTGCCCCTCCCACAGGAAGACGTCTCAAAATAAGAAATAGACCACCCCCGCCGCCAGGTCCTGCCACTTTGGCCTGGGGGACAGGCCACCGCATCACTCCTCTGATTGCTGCCCGTGGTGACTTCTGTCTTTCCCAGCAGCCAGGAGTCTTCCGGAGGGAGGCTCGGGGTTGCCTCTCCTGCTCAGAATCTGTCCCGGGCTCCTGCAGCCCGGGCATGCAAAGCTTCCACAATGTGAACACCAACCAGCTTCTGCCAGATGTCACCTCCTCCAGGAAGCCTTCCCTAAGCCCGGGTCTGGCTTTGCTCCTGCACACTGCCCCCAAGCCCATCAGCTCCAAGTGGCCTCCCATAAAAGGGTCCCTGTTCCCCCTCCTGAGAGCCAGGACAGCCCAGGTGTGACTCCCGGCCCCCAGTGCCCAAGGGAAACCTGGCGCAGGGCAGGCATCCACCGTGTGAGCCCTATTTACAGATGCAGAAACTGAAGCTCCGACTATAGCCTGAGATCGGGATCTCAGTCTTGCTTGTGTCTTCTGTGGCTTCTCATGCTGGACCTGAGAGTCTTCCAGGGCACAGAGGGCTGAGCACCCTGGAGGGCACTGAGGGAGGGCACCGATCCTGGGGTGCTCACCAGCTGGATTCAGACCCTTGCTCTTCGCCCTTCCCAGCTATGCGCCCTTGGGCAGCCCCCCACCACCAGCCAACTTCCTCCATGGCCCCTAGGGATGCTGTTAGATTCCCAGCAGTGGTGCGGCTGAAAGTCCCACCTCATCCTCCCAGCGACCCCAAGAGCAGTCTCCGTACGTTTCCCCGGGTACAGAGAACAAAGCTAAGGCCTCTGGGTCAGGGGCCCTAGCAGGGCCACAGGCAGTCAGAGAAGATGATGAAGGGGGCCCACTGCTCCCTCCGGCTCTGGCCTTCTCTTGGCCCCCTCAGAGGCACCAGGACACAAGGCTGCACCTGGCCTCTCCCAGCCCCAAGCTTCACAGCGACCTCTCCAGCCACCTGTGGCAAAACTCCCTTCCACCCCGCAGAGAGCAAATTCTCCTCCTCCTCAGTTCTGACCCAACACTGCCTGCTCTGGGGAGCACTCCCTGTGCTCCACCCCAGGACAGCTCCCTTGGGCAGCTTCAGCAAGGTCTGAATCCAGCTGGAGGGACCACCACCCCCAACCACTCAACTCAGCCATGTCCTCCGAAGCTGCTTGTGGGGAACCTCCTGAAGCACCAGCTGGCACGTGCATGCCGCCGCCTGCTCCAAGCCTCCAGTACCTCCCCAGTTCCTGGTCCCCACACCTGAGGCCACCCATGAGCTGGCTGGGATCCGACTCTCAAATCTGCCCCCAGCACCCGGCCCCTCCAACCACTCCTCCAACCAAGGCTGTGGGCACACGCAGAGCTGTCCCACACATGCGCACAGCTGCATCCGCTCAGCCCTGGTGCTGGCCCCTCCCTCAACCCCAACCCCACCCACCACCCCAGCCCAAACCCACAAGGCTTGGTTCCCCCTCCCCAATTCTTCAGCTCCTCCCACCCATACTCCATCCGGGAACACGTCCTCCACACCGTGGTTCCTAACGCCCAGCCTGGCCCCTGCTTCTGCAAGAGCCAAGTCCAGGTCCTTTCCTGCAGCCTGGGGTGAGCTAGGCATGTGCTGGACTCTCCTCTCCACCCCAAGTTGCCGCAGGAGCCTGTTGCCCTTCTCTGATCACACCCCTTGACACTTCCCTGTGAGGCTGTTGTGACCTGCAATACCCTCCAGCCCCACTGTCCCCTGGCAAACGCTCCTCCATTCAAAAGACTAAACGATGCCTCCTCCAGGAAGCCCCCCAGCCCATCAAGCACGGGTCACCCTGTGAAGACTGCCACTAAGCCTGCCCTCCCCTGGACCTTCCATCTCAGACCCCTTCATCAGCCCCTCGAGGGCATCCCCCTGAGCTCCACGGGCAGCAGGAGGACCTTTCCCACCTCCAGGAGCCTCCAGTCACCAGGTACCTGAGCAGCTGGCCGCTCTACCAGCCCTCACTCCCTGGGCTGGAGCAAAATCCAGGTCTCTCCATAAAATTGTTCCCTCGCCTGCTCCTCACTCAAGGGAGCCCCACCACCCTCACCACCACCCGCAAGACCACCTTGCTCCCCCTTGGTGAAAGAAACGGAAGAAGGACCTGCATGCAGACTCTCGACCCTCCATCTGCCAGCTCTGCATCCTCAGACTCACACCATCCCAGGGCACAGATATGGAAACTGAGGCACAGAGTGGGGAGATGTGCAGGAGAGACCAGTAATTGCAAATGGAAGGCAGGAGAGCCATGGGGTCCAGGACAGCACTGCCAGGTGGGTGGGGGTCTGCTAAGGATCCTCTAGCTCTTGCCCATCGAAGGCAAAAGGTCCTCAAAGAGCTGAGTCACCCAGCCAAAGAGGCATGGCTCCCTCACCAGCTGGCATCACCCCAGGCAAGCAGTGTGAGCGGCACACAAAGCCAGGAAGTATACACAATCACTGCCCCCGTTTTAAATATGCAGAAACTGAGACTCCGGGTTGAGGCAAGAGGCATCGGGTCCCACCGCTCTTGGGCAGCAAAACTGGTGTGGTCTTTGGGCCGCAGCATCCCGGCCTGTGGCTCCCAGACCCGAAGGAAGTGTGGTCCGTCACTGCCGGGCACACAGTGGACCCTCAGGAGCTGTGCGCGCATCTGGAGCTAAAGCAGCCCTCCCCCAAGATCAGCCCGCCGGAAGCAGTCCTGGTCCCCACCCCCACCCCCGACTGGGGCTACAGGTACGTGAGGTTTCCCAGTAACAGAGCCAGCCCGCAGCCCTCCCTTTAATGCATGCAAACGAGGGGCATAAATTTCTGCTTACTTAACTTCACAAATGTTAACAAGCTCATAAAAAATAAGTTATTCTTCCTCAGCTCCACAACACCCTTCGTTTGTTGCATTTTGTTTCTCCTCCCTCCCCCAGCCTCCTCAGCGGTGAGAGACACCGGAAGCTGCAGATTCCCGCGTTTCCAGCCAAGTGGGGCTACCCGGAGAGGCAGGCGAGAAAACCCCCCAGACTGGGAATCAGAAGGCCCACGGGGAATCCCGCCGCCTCCCCTGCAGCTGCGTGACCTTGGGCTCCAGACTCAACCTCTCTGTCGCTTAATTGCCTCATCTACAAAGTACGAACAGCAACTGTGTGGCACCCGCCTCCCCGCCTCGGGGTTGGTGTGAGGATCAAGCGAGATAATCCGAGTAAAGTGCTTAGTTGTCTCCTGGCACGGAGCAAGCCCTCAATAAATGTTAGTCCTTGTTATTATGTAAAGGAGAGTTAAATACTCCCGCCAGTTAATCCATTTGTAGTTTGCCTTCTGGGGCAAGCTGGCAGCTCCAAAGGCAGCCGCGGTGGAGTTCTGTTGGCCAACATGGTGTGGATACAGACTCCAGTCTCGATGCCAAGGCAGAATTGACCGCTGCAGCTTGCCATAGGCCCCACTACGCCCTATTGTCTAACTCGGGCCAGATATGCAGCTCTGCGTGCCCTGGCCCCTCTGGACACCTGAGCTCGCCACACCTCACTGATGCCTCTCAAAAATCTTACCAACGGGTGTTCTCATAGCACCTCCATGAGCCCAGCTGACAGATGAGTAAACTGAGGCCCACATAGAGCAGCAATTTGCCTACCCACAGGCCCCCAGGGAGGGGCTGCAGAGCCAAGGTGAGAGTCCAGCCCCAGGCCTGGCTGGTTTCTCTGCTGTGCCTCTGTCCCACCATCCTAGTTTGAGAGATGCCACCCTGATAGCCAAAGGAGCAAACAGCCCGCTGGGCAAGGGGCGGTGTTCCCTCTCCCGGGCCTGCCCTGAGCTTTGTCCCGCCAACCCAGGTGGGCATTGCTATGTGCCCAGCCCAGCGCTGAAGGCTCTGAAAGATGAACAGGGGACAGACAGACAAGGGCTCATTCTGCTCAGGTCCCCCGGGTCCTTCTCGCCAAGCCCACCTCCAGGAATGGTCCCGGTCTGTAGCTGCCCAAGCAGCCCCTCCTGCTGGTACAAAGCATGAAAAGCGTGGCTCCCCCATGTCAGTGCCGCCAGCCACATCTCTGCCAATGCCCCACCTCTCAGGAGCAGGAGGAGGAGGGGACCCCAGAGCCCCGGGCTTCAGCCATCTCCTTACAGCAGAGAGGATGACAAGGGAACCCCACCCCAGCTAGGTGGCCACCAGTGTGCGTGCATCCCACAGTAGCCCAAGAGCAGCCAAGCGGGCACCAAGGACTAAGCCAGGGCCCCTGTACCTCCCCCGAACCTGCCAGGCAGGGCTGTCGTGCCCATTTCTCAGACAGGAAGCAGGAGATGGAAGCTAAATGTCCTCCCAGAGCCCACAGCAAGAATCAGAAATGGGCGGACTGATGCACAGGCCAGAGAACGTGATGGAGAGGACCCCCCCCCCCCCGGGACGGTGTCCGGATGGACAGCTCAGAGCACAGGGTCAGGATGGGAGAGGTGTCCGGAGCCTGGCGGGAACAGAATCCCATCAACCATGGCGGATGCTGGACTCTAGGGACACCTGTCACTGCACACCTGCCGCGGGGCCCCTACTGTATCCCCAGCAGTACCTCGAGTCCAGGCCACTTCCATCCGTCCTCTCACAACACCAAAACACCCCAGCCCACCCCCAGGAGCTCCATCCCTCCACCCACTCGTTCCACTGGGTAGTGTGGTCCTTGGGGCTCAGGACCTGCATGAGGTCTTGCCAGGCCAGGTGTGCCCAGGCTGGGGCCCTACACCAGCTCTCAGACAGCCCTCTCATCTCCCTCATTCTGGGACAGTCCCCAAGGACACCCCCAGCTGTTTCAGGGGGGCAGGCCCAGGTACAGAAGGCGGGGCCGTGAGTGGCAGGAGAGGGGCGCTGGGGGGTGCAGCCCAGAGAGAAGACTGGATCCTGGATCCCGGTCCAGGTTCGGTTGCCTTGGCAACAGGACTAATTAATTCAGACTCAGGCTCCATCTGTGCCTTGGCTGGCTGGGCGGTTTGGGCTCGCGGGTGTTTGTTTTGAAGCAAAGGGGAAAAGAAGCTGAGAGAAGCTGGGAAGCTGTGGTCCTGAGGCGGGGGGCTGTGACACCCCCGCCACATTCACACATAGCATCCCCACCGCCCACGAGGACGGGACTGGCTCAGCCCCCAGGGACCATCCCAGACCCCGATCCGGGAGGAGGCGGCTGAGCTTCCAGCCCAAACACAGCCTCAGACGGCAGCGCCTGCTGAGTGTGCACACATGTGGGCACACATGTACACACGCACACATGAGGACACACAGGCCGGAAGAGAGAGACCCAGTCCAGATGCCAGCTGAGCGGTCTTGGACTCAGCCTCCTGGTCTGCTAAATGGGTGGCTCCGAGGGGCCCTGTCCCGCCTTGCCCCTCCCAGGTCAGGGAGGGCTTTGCCCAGGGGGTCCTGGCAAAGGAATCGTGGACGCCATGCCCCGAAAGTGGCACTTTTGAGGAACTGGAAGGAGACCAGGAGGCCTGGATGGCGGCATGTGAGAGGGAGAGGGAGTCGAAGGCTGGACTGGGTCCTGGCAGCTCTCGGAAGCCAGGACAAGGACTCTGGATCTTGGCCAAAGGGCAGCGAGGAGCCAGTGACACACTGGGGAACTGGCACCGCCCGAGGGCGCAGCATGAACGGGGCCGTGGTGGTGACGCGGTGCAGGCAGGGAGGACGTCTGAGCAGGGCTGGGGTCCGCAGGACAATGACAGAGGCGTGGTGAGGTTCGAAGATGGCACCCAGGACGAGGGGAGGCTGGGAAATAGCAGGGCCAGGCAGGGTACGCAGGAGGCGAGAGTGATACAGGTGGAGTTCTAGGGGCCAGAGGGTCGCCCCAAAGGATGTGTCTGGCAGCAGTTGGCCACAGCCAATCCCCACAGCCACTTGTCACGGCAGAGGTGGGGACCCAGGTGTCCACCGCACACAGTCATGGAGGTGGAGATGCTCCCCGCGTAGTCGTGAGGAGGGTGGGCTGGGGCCACCCCTCCCCCAGGCAGGAGCAGTGGCCCTGGACAGAGCCACTCCGAAGCTCGAGGAGCAGGGTCAGGCCGAACCCCTGGCTCTCACTGTCTGGGACGTTCAGCAAATCACCACGTTCCTCTGAGCCTCACCCT
Source organism: Chinchilla lanigera (assembly GCF_000276665.1). Taxonomy (NCBI): domain Eukaryota; kingdom Metazoa; phylum Chordata; class Mammalia; order Rodentia; family Chinchillidae; genus Chinchilla; species Chinchilla lanigera. The sequence continues at coordinate 23,843,869 of NW_004955413.1, forward strand.
CCTGTCTGTACGGAGTGGAAGCAATGCCCACCCCAGGCTGCCGCGAGGATGCCCGGTCCACTGGGCCCCCAAGACACAGTGCTCCAGGATTCGAGTTTTCAGGGAGGGGGTCAGGACACCACCCCTGGTTACAGACCTACCATGTGCCAGGCACCTCACCTGCACTGCAGCCCTCAGGGAATGACGGCTGAGGAGGAAGACCTGACCGCCCCAACCCAGCTCCTTAAAATGTCAGATAGAAGACAAGCATGGTGGTGCACTCCTGTAGTCCCAGCACGCGGGAGGCTGAGACAGGAGGACTGTCGTCTGTTCAGGCTAGCCTGGGCTAATAGTAGGTTCAAGGCCAGCCTGGACTACATAGTGAGACCCTGCCCCAAAATACCAAAAAGTGAAAAAAAAAAAATATGGAGCCGGGCCTAGTGGTACATGTCCATAATCCCAGCACTCTGGGAGGCTGAGGCAGGGCGATCCCAAGGTTGATGAGGCCAATTTATCACAAGGTTGCTAAGTTGTATGGGCAACTTAGCAACTGACTTAGTGAGATGCTATCTCAAAATAAAAAAAATTAAAAATGGGCTGGAGATGTCTCTCAGTTTGAAGAAAGGTCCTGGGTTTAATCCCCAGTAGTGCAAAAAGAAAAAAACATCAAATAGTAAGAATGACCAACTCAACCCCAGGGCTCCAGCCTGGCATACAGCAAGCACTGAATAGTTCACCAGGGCTGCCATGATCACTGTCACTGCTCCGCTCCTCCCCAACTACCTGAGGTGATGCTCTGGTCCCAAGACACATAGATGAGAAGGACACAGGCCTCCAGGACCTGCACTGACTGCCATCAGACCCCAGAACTCCCCCAGCCCAGAACAAAGCTGCTGAGGATGCCTGGACCTGACCCCTGCCCTAACCTCTCTGAGCTGTGTGACCTGGGACATCACCTCACCTCTCTGAGCCCCAGAGTTCTCCCAAAAAAAATGAGAGTCCCCTACTTGCCCCACAGTCCTAAAACAGTGTCCTGCCTGGCAACTGCACATGGTAGGTGCCCAATAAATGACAGCAGTGACAGTGAGTGACTGGAAATGAAGATGCAAATGCCCCCTCCACGAAAAAGGGCAGAGCGCACAGGGCCCCTCCCGCAGCTCACAGCCACACGTGTCCCCCAACCCATGACCCACGGCAGCCCCTCCCCTCGCCCACTCTGCATCTGCTCCCTTTGGGAAACTGGGGAGGGAGGGAAACAAAGACTTAATTTCTGAGCTAATCAGCCCGCCTTGTGCTAATTACCATCCTCCCAGCAGTAGGGCGACTTCCTGGGCAGGGGGAAGGGAGGCCAGTCCCTGGGATGGACGTCCCTTCTGCTGACACTCCAGAGGGCAGGAACAGCAGGGCAGTGGTGAAGGGTGACCAGGAGGCATGGGCAGGTGGGATGGCAGGGTGGGGCTTGTGGACACGGCCAGAAGTGGGGGACAGCGTCTGCCGAGCACCAGCGGGGCACTGGCCACGGTGAGACATCCCCTGCACCGGCTCTGCCTTCCCAGGGCCCCTTCCGGGCTTACTGCCCATCGTGCGGACAGCCAAAGGCTGGGGAGGCCCCAGAACAGGTGCCCTAGCTGGTGTCCAGCCTGTGGCCTTGGCAGAGAGATGGGCAGATGGGCACTTTGAGGCTAGAAAATTGGGCAACCATCAGAGGGAAGCTTTTGGACCACGGCCAAGTATGTGTGCTTTACAAGCATGAGTGTGTGTGCGTGTGTGTGTGCACGCGCGCACATGAGGGCAAAGATTGAGGGGACTGGGAGCCAGGAGGCCTAGGTTCAATTCTCTGCTCAGGCTCCACCATCAGAGACAGGTGGAGAAGATGCCTTTTAGAATGATTTTAGAAGGAATCTGAGGGTCACTTATTCATCAATAAACTCTCATGCAGCACATACTACACACACACAGCAGGCTTCACGCCTAGCTGGCAAGCACAACTGTGCACAGGACAGAAAAGGCCCTGTCAGCCAGGAGTGGTGGTGCATGTCTATAATCTCTCAGTGCTCTGGGAGGCTGAGGCAGGAGGGTTGCAAGTTTGAGGCCAGCCTGAGCAATTTAGCAAGAGCTTGTCTCAAAATTTAAAACTGCAGAAAGGTAGGGATGTAGCTCAGTGCAAAAGCCCTATGTTTAATCCCCAGTAATACAAAAAAGGAAGAAAAGAAAGGATCGAGGGAGAGGGGAAAAGTTCCTGTCCCCATAGGGCTCCCACAGTGGCAGAGGACACAGCGCTAGGGAAATGTGTCCTGCAGGGAACCGACTGGACCCGGGGGACGCGGGCCTGTGATGGGGCCCAGGAGTCAAGGAGGGTCACAGCAGGTTTTAGAAAAAGTCCCTCCCAGCCGGGGAACTCCAGAGAGCTGGAACTCACCTGGGCCCTGTGCAAGTCCCTCCCCTCTGAGTCCTTCTTAGGGGTGTGCGTGAGCATGTGTGTCCCCCACAGAGAAGGCCACAGTGTGCCCAGTCCCCACTCCGTGCTGAAGCACGCAAGGCCTTGCGCGGCCTCTCCCTCACCAGGTCGTGGCAGCAGCACAGCTGCCCGCCACAAGCTGAGCACCTACTGTGTGCCCGGGACTGCCCGGTCCCACAGGCACAGAAACTGACGCTGGGTGAGGCCAAGTGATGTACCTGGTAAATGAAAAGCTAAGGACTAAAACCTGGCCCGAGAACAAGCTTCCACACCCACCAGCTGCCAGGACCATCTTCCTGGGTGTCTCAAGGCACCCGGCTGGCCCAGGCTCTCGGGGATTCCCGAGGGCACAGCGAGGCAGTGAGGAGGGCAGTGCGGAGCCAGATGGCCCAGCGCTGTCCTGAACTCACCCCCAATTTGCTGGGTGACAATGCCTCAGTTCCTTAACTTCTCTGAGTGCCACCAGGTTCCCCCACTGCACAACAGGGATGTGACCGTATTTTGCTGGGTTGCTGTGAGGACGTAGTTAATTTCTGTGAAGTTTTTAGAACACTGCCTGGGATGTGGTGCTACTTCAGTGGTGTTGAAAAGAAAAAGAAGGAATAAATGATTTCCTTTGACCGTGTGGTCCAAGAATCGGATCCCACACAGGGTAAGAAGCAGAGCCACCTTTGGAACCACGAACGCAGAACTGCCTGTCCAGTGATCTCTCCCAATGGCACCAACCTAACTTCTGCTCAGACAAGAGGACAAAAAAAGTCCCAGGACTGACCCGGGCCAGGCTCCAAGGAGGAAGGAGAAACTCGGGGCCCCTGCTCCAGCCGCCTGCCCCTGCCCTCTTGGGGTGCTGGGTTCACCTGCCTGCCCCACCCCACTCCAGAGGCTGAGGCAGGCCAGCGGGCGCTGGGCCCTGGGCAGCCAGGACTTGACATAGCACCCCTAGCACCCAGGGGCCCCAGCGCCCAGTGACCTGGGGTCACAGCAGGCGGGGAATGGCCAGGGACATCAACTGCTGCCACCCAAGTCCCCAGGGAATTCTGGGTCCAGACCCCCCTACGCTCCCTTTTCCCAGATCCCCCCAGGCAGAAACCCCATTGGGAGGGGGTTTCGCTTAATACATTCAGCCAACAACAGCAAGGGAACCCCGACATCCACATCCAACCAACTGCCCCATGGAGCAGCCCCTGGGTCAAATGGGGAACCGCGCACCATGGATGACCGTGCAGAAAGTGCCAACAGCCCTGTGACCAGCACAGGGACGTGGCCAACAAGGGAAGCCCACACGGAGGGTCGGAACCCAGACCCTTGGGCTCCAAGGGGAGTCCCCGGGTGTGGATCAGAGGCCAGGTTTGTGCGAACAAGAAACCATTACACACGCGTGTGGGTGCAGGAGCAAGTGACAGTGCAGGCTCTGCGGACTTGGGACGGTGGTCCTCTTTGTTTTTCTCCAGGTGGTACGAGGGGTTGAACCCCCGACCTCGACACTGAGCTACTTTCCGGGAGGCCAGAGAAAGTTAAAAGATTTAAGATATGTTATGCACATGTATCAACTCCCTACAACGTAGTTTTGGATTTCGAGACAGGATCTTTCTTGTTAAAGTCCTGAAGTTGCCCAGGCTGGGCTCAAACTTCCTGCCTCAGCCTCCTAGCGGGCTGGGATTGGAGGCATGCACCACTGCACCCGGCTGCCCCTTCTGTTTTATACGCAGAGAACTTGTTCCAAGAGGGGCTGTATCCCTGCACATCCTTGACACAGGCGCAGCCCACCCACGACAAACTCACCGAATCATCACCCCGGCCACAGCCGCAGCCCAGGGACATGCAGGACAAGTGTGCAGATGGCTATGGGGGACACGGAGAGACAAAAACAGCGGCTCCAGCCAGGCCCCAGGTGATCCTGCTCAGAAGTAGAGACTGTGGCAGCAGCAGTGCCCACCCTGGAAGCTGGCAACCCCCGGTGCCACTCTCAGCCCGGCCACTCCCAGCTGTGCAGCCCCAGCCAGCATCCTGCCCACGAGGCTCCCTGCCCAGGCGCTGCTCCCTCCCCCGAGGCTGCTCGGCTTCCCCCACTGCCCTGCGGACAGACCCCAATGACGGCCCCAGATCTCCCTCCTGCCTCTGGGAGACAGCGTCCCCTGCCACTGACACCATCCCCGAAGCACAGGCAGGAGCCAGGCAGGGACAGGAAGGAGCAGGCGCCCAGCATGGGCCCTCCACCCCTTTCACAGATGAAGAAACTGAGTCGGATCATGAACTGCCCGGAGCCCACAACCAGAGCGGGTGGAGGAGCTGGGACGGAACACACGCTTTGCCACAAAGCCCGTCAGACCCAGGGCCGTGGTGGCTGGACCTTCCCTGCTCCCGCCAGTAGGGAACACAGGGCACAGCCATTGCCCAGGGGCCTCAGAACTATTTTATTACCAATGCACAGAGGAGGCACAGAGCAAAGCAACTTGCTGAGGGGGACCCAGAAACTGACTGCTTCTCACTCTCCTGAGTGCCCTGCTTAGATCCCAGGCCCTCATGCCACTGCGTGGGTCCTCAATTCTCTGCCCATCCCTCTCTGCCCCTGGAGAGCACCCTCTGTCCCCAACCAGCCCGGGCTGTCCTTGGGAACAGGAGCAAGGTCTCAGCCTGGGGACCAGAGAGAGCGCCGGACTTGAGAGGGTCACACAGCAGGCAGCAGGGAGCCCTGTGGCCCATGCCCTCTCTCCTGAGCCTGGGAAGGTTAAAGCGGGTTTAGCTGGTTGTTATCCTGTGTGGACATGGGGTGGAGGCACGGCTTCACCAAGGGACCCTGGGGACCACTGTGGCAGGTTGTCCTCCTCCAGCCTTGCTTTGCTGTGTCACCCCTGATGCCAGGCAGAGTCCCCATTACACAGATGAGCAAACTGACACGGAGGCGGTGACCTTCGGGAATTGAGAACTGGGCTCCTCTCTGCTGCCCCTGCCCACGCCTAGCCCTCTCCAGCCCAGGGGCTCCCCTCCTGCAGAAGGGTCCCCAACCTCGATAGCTCCCTGCAGCCATCCTCCCCGGACTCAGCAAGCAGGTGGGGCACAGACCACCCACAACTGCTGGGTTGGCCTCCGGTCCAGTCCCCTCCCCTCCAACCAGGAGCAGGCGCCAGGCGGGTGGGCGCATGCGGGCCATGCCTGCCTTGCCCCCTCCTTCCCCGCTGGCGCCCCTCCAGGTCTGGCCAGTACCAGGCAGCCCCCCCTCCCTGGGCCTGCCCATGAATCCCACCTCTGTTGGATGCCACAGACCCCCTTTCTCCTCCCCAAACAGATGGGGTCTTGAGCGAGGCACTGGGATGCCGCACACAAGGCCAGATCTATTCCCTGGGCCCTCGAGGCTGGCAGGGGTGGGCAGCCGCCTGGGTGCGATCTGTCCGGTCCATAGCTCCTGAAATGGGGGCCCAGGCACTCTGAGCTCCATCCTGGGTCACAGGCACCTCCGCGGATCCCTCCCCTTCTCCCACCCCGACTTGGCTCACAACAGAGGCAGGAAGCTCTGAGGCACCCCAAACTCAGCATGGTCACATGGCCAACAACCCATGCTGTGAGCTGCGCACGCTTCTGTAGCCATGGGAGGGGACACAGACAGCAAAGTCCTTGACACACAGTAGGTGCTCAATTAAACAGCTTCTCTCTGATTTTCTCTTTCACCACTCCTGACCTAGAAGGGTAAGAGATCAGGCCAGCAGAACAGGGTGCAAGAAATCCTAGGCTGGTAGGGAAGGATGGGACCTGTCCCAAGCATGCTGAGTCCCTCTGGGGTGGTGGCAGTGAGGCCTCCCAGGCAGCCACAGTCCAGCAGGGACTGTCTGTCTTTCCATCCCGGGAGGAGGCCACCCAGCAAACCTGTAAATCAAAGCTCAGAGCCATCACCTCTGGAAGCCAGGGAAGAGATGACCCCTTTTCACAGACAGGTAAACTGAGGAGCGGAGTGGTTAAGTCATATGCCTAAGGTCACACAGCCACTGAGCCGCTGAATGAGTTTCTTTGGACAATTCAGCCTGCTTCCATGACCTTGTCTCTGCTTCCAGAGTCAAGTCCAAACACAAGCTCTCCCCACCTCCCCCACAAGACAGTGAGTGCAGTAGAAAAAAGCGCTGGACCTGGGGTCAGCCTGACCTGGGGTCAAAAGCTAGGTCTGTGCCCTCCTTCCTGCTTGGCCTCACCTTCCTTCTGGTAAAATGGGACAAGCCCAGCCTCCCAGGGCAGTTGGCAAGGAAACCCACCCATGCATCCACCCCATTTTTTTTTTCAGTACTGGAGACAGAAGCCAGGGCCTTTGCACTGAGCTACATCCCCACCTGTTTGGTTTGGTTTAGTTTTTTGACACAGGGTCTCACTATGTAGTTCAGGTTGACCTTGAAGTCATAGCAATCTTCCTGCCTCAGCCTCCCAGAGTGCTGGGATTATAGGTATGCATCACCATTCCTGGCCTCAGCCCTTTTTAAAATTAAGACAGGGTCTTGCTAATCACCAAGTTGCCCAGGCTGGGCTCGAATCTGGGATTCTCCTGCCTCAACCTCCCAGAATGCTGGGATTACAGGCATGCGCCACCATGCCCAACTGCAACAGACGTGTATTGAACTTCTAGGTGCCGACCCCATCCAGGACACTTGGGTGGAGCAGGAGAGGGACAGAAAAGGCTGGCACTCCACAGAGCGTGGAGGACAGACTGTGAACATCTAAATAAACAAACCCTGGCTGGATGTGCTAGAGTCTGGAAGGAAATGAAGAAGGCCCAGAGCACCAGACAGGGTGGTCAGGGAGTGCCTCCCCAAGGAGGTGACAATAGGGGTCTCAAGACAGAGTCAGGGAGTCTGCAATCCCCACTGCACATCTTCACTCTTTTAAAAGATTCCCATTCTACTGCCGTGCCCCCATTTCACAGGTAAGGAAACTGAGGTCCCCAAGAGCCCACAGCCTGTAAATGGTCACTTAGGGACACATCCTGCAGTCTGTTAGGCCCAGCCTGGTTCCCTGCAGCCTTTCCTAGTCTCACTCCCACAGGTGCCCACTGCCCTGGCCCCACCTCCTGGGACAGCTGCCACAGAGGAAGCCTTGCACTGTGAATGCCCAAGGCCTGGACAGCCCCATGTCTACCCTCTGGGGTCACCCTGGACAGCCCTTGTCTTCCCCCCAGGCCCATGGGAGATGGGAGGAAGAGGCAGGTTAACTTCGTCTCTCCCTCACCAGCTAGGCCCATTGTACAGATGAAGAGACTGAGGCCAGAAAAGTGATGACAGGTCCCCAGAGGCCCCGCCTAGAAAGTGGTGGTGCCAAGACCTGAAATAGACCCTCACCTTTCAAAGACAGTCACCTGTCTGCTATGAAGCCCCTCCAATGTTCCACTCAGGGGTCCCTTGAGCCCCTTCCCTGGATGTCCCCCGGGATGCCAACAAGGTAGACAGCACCAAGGCTTCCTCCAGCCACACACTTCCCATGCGATCCCCCAGGACCTCCTGACTAGAGCCCCAGAGGAAGCAGGGAGGAAGCCCCCAGACTGGAAGTTGCCACATGGAGTTTCACTGCCAAGGTGCTGTGTGACCATCACAAGGCCCTCTACCTCTCTGGGCTGCCCTGTTCCTGAACTGGGGAGAAGTCTCCTACCTCAGGAGGGGCAAGGGCCAGGGTGCCACTAGGCAGATCTCTGTGAAAAGACACTGTGGCCTCCTTGTGCACATTTGGGAATCATTTAAAATTGTTTTTTAGGAGGAATGGTGCTGAGAGCCCACTAGGTGCCGGGAACCACACTGCCGCTCACATGCCACACCTCAAACCCAGCAACCCCGCGAGGCACGTGCCTCATCCCCACTGCACAGAGGAGGAAACTGAGGCACAGGTCACACAGTATAAGAGCCAAGGCCAGGATTCAAACCCCAACCTCACTGCTCTCCCCAGCGGCTTCCCGGAGCTGTTATCTCGGTGAAATGCTGCTCCCGGAGAATCCTGGGGCCTGCGGACACAGAGAAGACAGTGGCCGCAGAGAGGCAGAGGCAGGCTGCTGTGGAGCAGGACCCTGGGTAGAGACACAGCGATGCTAGAGGGCCAGGCGGCTGAGGGCTGACTCCCTCGGCCCCTGCTGCATGGCCCCGGCAAGCCGCCTCCCTACCTGCTCCCCATAAGGCAGGACCAGGGCCTGGGACAAAGCTGACTGAGGGAGGGGCCAGAGTCCAGGAGGGGACGGGTACAGCCAGAGGCTCTGAGCAGGGGCAGCATGGCCACGGCAGGGACAGGAGGGGCGGACGCAGCAGCCTAAGCTAAGCCTCACCCGAGCCTCGCACCCCCTAGACTCCCCCAGAGATCAGCACCAGGTCCCCCACCAAGGGGGATCCCCACTCCTCAGCAGCCACAGCCCCTCCACGTGGGGCCCAGCAGACCTCCGAGACAGCATCACCCTCTGCCTAGCAACCACCAACTCGAGCACCGCGGCCTCCTCCCGGTCTCCTCCCCTCTCCATGGAGACCACAATGCCACAGAGGCGGCTCCCTCGCGCCCGTCACTCAGCCCGCCCGCCGGCCCAGACAACAGCTCCCTCCACGTGGCCACCACCAACACAGCCGCGGTGACCGTGACAGCCCGAGCCTCTCCTCTCCAGGGCAGCCACTGGCTCCAGCCGGAAAGGAACAGCACCTGTCTCCTGCCTGCCTGCTGGCCTGCCTGCGGCCTCCTGGGGTCAGACTGCTCCCAGCCTGCCGCCTCCAGGATTCAACAGCACCGGATCCGGCCCGTGATGCTGCTGCTGGCGTTCACCTGCCCCCAGCTGCCCCCCAGCCCCTAGTCCGACCCCTCCACAATGCGAAGGCCCCTGCTGCAGAGGGAGAAGAGGTCATGTTGTGCCAGGCTGTCCCCTGACACCAGTCCCCACCCCCAGCAGGGACAGACGCCCGTGGTCTGGGGTGCAGGCCCAGGTTATCCCCTCAGGTGGATACGGGGGCAAGAGCATACTCGCCACCCTCCGTGGGGCCCTGTCCCAGCCCCCAACAGGCCTGCAGCCCTGCCAGCTGCCTCCGAGGCCCTGGGGAAGGGGGACCGGGGAGCGGCTGGCCACGGATGCCCACAGCTGCCCACGGCTGGGGACGGACACCAGCCAAGCAAGAAGGGACACACAGCAGACTGAGGCCGCACTCATCACGGGTTCACAAGGCCAGGTCACGTGAGCCGTGCACACACAGCCACACGCACCGTCAGAAAAACCCTGTCCTTACCGGGTGTCTGCGGCCAAAGGGAAGCACAGCTGTGTCCCTGGCCTGCGTCTCCAGGAGGTCCCCGGGCAGCCGCAGCAGCGGTGGTGGCAATGGGATCGAGGGTCCTGGCCCAGCACGGCGCGGCGGTAGCAGCGCAGCTCCTCACCCAAGTCCTCTCCTCTGCCAGGAGGCGAGGGGGAGAGAGGGAGGGAGAAGAGAGGAAGAGAGGAAGAGAGGGAGGGGAGAGCAGGAGGGAGGGAGGCGGGAAAATGCTGAAGTCTTGAAGGGTACACTCACTTCTTTCTTAGGGTTCCCATAGCAACCGGATATACCACAAATGATATCAGTGAGAGAGAGAGAGAGCGCAGAGGGAGAGGAGGGAAGAAGGGAGAAGGAGAGAGATGGAGACAGAGACAGAGAGACAGGAGCAGATGGAGAGATGGGGCTGAGAGGACCGGAGACAGAGGGAGAGAGACAGAAGGAGATGGAAAGATGGAAGCAGAGATAGGGAGGGAAATGGAGAGAGAGACAGGGAGACAGCAGAGAGAGACAGAAGCAGAGAGATAGGAAGAGACACAGGTAGAGATACAGATGATGGGGCAAGCTACACATAGTGGTGTAGGTTCGTAAGCCCAGCGCTCTGGGAGGCTGAGGCAGGAGGATCCAAAGTTTGAGCCCAGCCTGAACAACTTAGTAAGATCCTGGGTCAAGATAAAGAAAAAAAAAAAAATTAAGGGCTGGGGATGTAGCTCAGTGCAAAGGCCCTGGGTTCACTCCCCCGTACCACAAATCTATATCTATATCTAAAATAAAAATAGACAATGGAGCAAGAGCACTGGAGAGGAAGGGCCTCAAGGTACAAGTGGGCCAGGGACTCCCATCCGAAACTGCAGGGCTCAGGGACAGGGACGGGCAGGTGCCACAGATGTCTTTCCAGCAGCTGGGCAAGAGGGGTAGGCGCCAGGTGGGGTTTTCTGGGATCCTCCAGCCAGTCTCCCATGTCCCACTCACAGTCAGGGTCACATACATCACACCCACATGTGCAAGTGCTCACACACAGCCTCACACTCAGCCGGCACCCAGCAGTGCCAACCAAAACCACCTTGCTGCTGGTCACTTAAAGGCAGGCACTGCCCGCTCCCTGCTTCCACTGGGCCCGAACCCTCTGCTGCTGAGACTGGAGTTCCGCCCCTCTCTCATTCACAACTCCTGAAACTGGCACCCAGCCATCCCCAGGTGCCCCCTTCCCACCCCACACTCACATACCAGGGCCTCGTCCCGCACACACACCCCAGACCCAGGGCCCACCGCGCCCACGGGTGCACACGGGCATGCACACACTTGGTCCTCTCCCTGTCTGGCCCCGCAGCCTCCCCAGCACAGATGGCGCCGGGCCTCCCCCACAGGAGGGGCTCACACCTCGGCCTCCTCAGCGGTGCCATTCACAAACATATGCAGACCCACCGAGCGCTGGCTGCCAGCGGCAGCTGGCAGAACACAAACACTGGTCCCCCACGCTGCCTCTGCCACTCCCCCACCCCAAGGAAGGGACCTCTTCTCCAGGAAAGGTGCCCAAGCCTAGCCACCAACCACACTTGACCCTGAGACCTGTGGGCAGTAGGGATGGGTAGGCACCCAAGGCACACACAGGGCACGCACCCCCTCCCATACCGCAGGGGTACTCAGGCACCACCAACACACCCCCCCGGCCGGACGTGGGTGCCCTGCACAGACACGCCCAGACATGCAGCTGGGCTGGGCCACTGCGCCTGGGGACGCTGCGCAGACCAAATCAACACGCCCACAGGCCCACACGGGCCGCTGTGCACGGCCCCCTCCAGGTCTGTGCCCCAGGCAAACACGCCCACAGGCGCAGGACACCCTGCGGAGACTGCACGCCAGCACATACGTGTCCCAAACCGGCCCACGCACACGGAGCCGCTCCCGGACGCAGGGGCCAGAGCGCACGTGCACCTCGGCCACGCCCGCGCCCCAACCCCGCCTGGGGCTTCGCGCTGCGGACCGAGAGCGCCCACCCAGGACGAGGACAGCGTGAGCTCGGGTCACCCCCGCCCGGGCCCCGCCCGCAACTCCCCATCCCGCGCACCGCGCCGAGCCCAGAGGCCGTGAAATTAGCTGCGAGCGGCAGAGGCTGCAAATTCCAATCACAGAGAAGGAAGGCAGAGAGCCGCCGCGGGACGAGCTGAGGGCGGGCGGCGTGGGCGGGGCCGCAGAGCGCGGGGCGGGGACGGCGACCCGGAGGCGGTGGCGAGGGACC
>NW_004955413.1:23855933-23862073 GCF_000276665.1 Chinchilla lanigera
CCCGGCCCGGCGCCGCGCCGCCACCTCCGGGACGCCCTCCAGCCCTGCAGGCTTCCTCCGCCCCCGCCCCGACGGGACTCCGACGCACAGCCGCAGGCCCAGCCCCTCCAAGGTGAGAAGGGCACGCGCTGTCCGAGGTGCTGGCCGGCACTCTTCAGCCCCGCGCCAGTCCACCGAGCCGCCCAGCTGTGCCAGCCAGGCGCCCGGGCCTCCGCGCCTCGTCTGAGCACTGGAAAGAAGCCCAGGGGCCCCTGAGCCTCGATGAGGGCTCCCCGCGTGGGCGCAGGACGGAGCCAGCGGACACAGACGCGTGTTGTCAGTACCAGCCTCTCCCTTGCGGCTGTGACCCCCAAGGAAGGCAGGGCCGGCTCTGAGTTCAAGTCCTCCCTCCTGGGGAACATACAGCCCCCTCCCACACACACATGGCAAACATGATAATGTGCTCTTCCAGAGCAGCATTAAAAATGAGGGCTCTAGCCGGGCCCAGTGGGGCACACACCTGTAATCCTAGCACTCTGGGAGGCTGAGGCAGGAGAATCCCAAGTTTAAGCCCAGCCTGGTCAATTTATGACTTAGCAAGACCCTGTCTTAAAGATTTAAAATCGGGCTGGGAATGTAGTTCAGTGCAAAAGCCCTAGGTTCAATACCCAGTACGGAAAAAAACAAAAAGTTCCTGGGCCCCATTTCAGCCCTACTGAATCAGAAGTGCAGCAGGCAGGCCCAAGAATCTGCATTTAACACAGAGATGCTCCTGACAAAAGGATTTCTTCACCCACCATTTATATGCCTGTGCGGCTGTCTTCAAACTACTTCTCAAATCCCCTCCAGGGCCCCTCCCCCTGCTCCTCACCTGGTCTCTCCCCTGGGAATGCCCACCACCCAGAGGTCGCAGGACCTTGTGCAGAACCCTGCAGCCAAAATTAAATAAGCAAGCAGAGAGCAGCTCACGCTGTGCCTGGCACATGGCAGGTACCCAGTCGAGGGAGTTCCGCAATGCCCAGAGCAGAAGGCGTCCCAGCCTCCCCAGCCCTGCCACAAGGCTGGCTCAGCACCTGCTTCCAGCCGGCAGCACCATCCCTGTCGGTCAGGTCACGCACTAACAAGGACCATCTGCCGAGCAAGCCCTACTGTGTGCGCTTGCCAGCTGTTCTGTGGAGCTCATCCTCCAGGGCCCTGAGCTCCCCCAGGCAGGGACTCATCTCTGGGGGGCTCCTGCCCGAGCCCCAGGGCCCAGCAGTCCTCCTGGGTGCAGCATGCTCATAAGAACACACGTGTGTGCCCTGTCTGCATGGGGAACGCAACGATCCACAGAGCACAGAGACGAAAGGGGTTTGTTCAACAGGTATTTTCTGAGGGCATGTGGAGCCCATGGGCAGTAGGAGGGACAGACAGGAAATGGCTCACCGCAGAAGGAGGAACCCCTACCCGGAAATGAGGAAGGCTAGCAAGGGATGGTGGCAGGCTGACCTCACAATCTGTGTCTCCCCGAGATCCAAGGAGGACGGTAGAGGAAGGAGATGATAGAGACGGGTCCAAGAGGGAACCAAGTCACCTGAGTCGTGGGGCTCAGCATGCTGGTCAGGCAGCCCTTGAGACCAAGTCTGCACTTTCCCTGAGAGCAGTGGTGATCAGGGCGCGCGCGCACGCGTGCACACACACACACACACACACACACACACACACACCCTTTGGGCCCGATGTACCATCCCGAGGCACAGACGGCTCCCTGGCCCTCCCTACAGCCTGGGCTCTGGAAATCCATGAGATGTCACAGGGTGAGACAGACAGATTGCAAAGGATGAGATGGAAACACGCATGCGTGCGCACATGCACACACACGCACACAAGCACACACACACAAACACACATGGCCTTAGATCCGATCCAGGGAGCGAGGGAAGAGTGAAGAGGCAGATGGGAGGGAGGAGGGAGGCCATCCGACCCCCACCACGCACCAGCCAGGGTGCTGAGACCGAGGATAGGAACTGGAACCCGCAGCCCTGCTTTCAAGGAAGCGGGGACTTTCGGAGATGCGCTGGCTGCCCCAGACACACGAGGACGAGGACAAGCGACAAAATGTGACCTGAGCCCCTGCTCTCCCCATAAGCAAGATGGAGGGGTAGGGCAGGTTCGGGGGCAGCTATGACCACAGCAGACTTGGCACCTGGACAAAACACGATCCTGGAGAGTCCCGCAAGCAATGCCCAGGCCCAGCCATGCAGAAGGCACCAGAGAAGCCTGAGGGACCTCACAGGTCCCTGCGCAGGCAGAGTGGGGGGACGAGACCCAGGAGCTGTCCCCAAGCCTGTTCCTTTCTGCCCCTCTGTCCCTCTAGTCACGGGAAAGGGTCACTGTCCCCATGTACCAATATCAAAGCAAGGCCCCAAGAGGGTCCTCAGCTAGAGACGGACTTCAAGGTGGAAAGGCCCCGGCCCACCTGGCAAAGGAGTTAGGCGGTGGATGGCGCTGGTTCAGAGGTCTATCCACGGGGGGAACAGTCTTGGTTCCACCGCTGTGTGGCCTTGGACTGGTCTGCAACCTCTCTGTGTTGTCTGTGAAGTGGGGAATAAGAATACCTCCTCCTTTCAGGAGTTTTTGGTGGCATTAGAGTGCCAAGTGCTGCTCCTAAAGAGCTTCACACCAGGCCTGGCTCTCAGTGGGAGCTCCATAAATATTAGCTCATATCATTGTTCTTACTATTGCTATAATTATCATTGTTGCTATCCGCAGCATTGGCGGCCACCACCCTCCCTCCGGGCCCCAGATACATGCTTGTCCAGGTGGCGCTCCATCCCCTGGCATCCCCAGGGCTTTCCCAAGGACTTCGCACAGGACTGGGGCACCGGAGAGGGGGCTCTGTGACTCCAGCTCCCTAGACATCGGCCACAGCTCTGCTGGCAGTTTCTCCACCACGTGCTAACTGACCAGGAGAAGATTACTTTAATCAGGGATGGGGTTGGGGCAGCAGAGGTGAGGGGCTGAGTTAACCTGGTCTATTCACCCGGCCGCAGAGGGCTGACTGTAAGGTGGCTCATGCCTGGGGCGAAGCCACTGGGATACAAGTGCAACACACGCACAGGGAGGGCTTGCAGGACAGGAGGGAGCCAGGGCCTGCACCCGGATGTCACATCTGCCCAGGTGGCACTCCATCCCCTGGCATCCCCAGACACTAACTCACCGCGCCCCACAGGCAGCAGCCACTGCCCTCGTACAGACGGAGCCTCTCCGCCATCACTGTCACACATAACCAGGAGGTAGCACAGGTTGCCCGGGAAGCCAGCTGTGCTTCCACACCTGACATCCTGTAAGACCCTGGGTGACAAGGGAGCCACACTAAGGAGCAGTCACGCAGCACCCAGTGACCCCAGACCCCACACCTCACTAAGGGAGACCTGGAAGCTGGTGCACCATTTCTACCCGGATCTGTAGGCTGGAAGAATGCGCAGCACTGCCCGAGAGTCAAGAGCAAGGTCTGCCCCAGCCAGGGACCTTTCAGCTACCTGCCACTCTGGCTCAGCCCCTGCCACCCCTTACCATCCGCTTCCAGGAGGGACCTGCTGAGAGAGGTTTCCCTGCAGCCATGCACATTAAAGGCCAGAGAACAGGCCTCAGTTTGCCCATCCGTCAAATGTGCACAGAATAGCAGCCAGCCGGCCCACCTCCCAGGACTGCCAGGCTGATCCAAGGAAAGAAAAGAAAGTTTTTACTGAGTTAGACTTAAACCAAAATGGGGGAGCAGCTACCCTGGGTGGGAAGGACAGAGGACAGAGCTCATGGGGGCTGAGCCCTGCCAGGAGCCAGGCCCCAGCATCCCACCCAGGCCAGTGGTTCCTAGGACCCGCTTCACCTCTCCCGTCCAGGTTGCACATGACAGGGACGCCGAGAGGTAACAGAATACCTACATCCTAGAACAGGAGGAATGGCCAGACGAGATGAAAGCCCCACGTCCTGGGCTCGGTGGCTGTGGCAATTTTCTATCGTCACACGCGGTTTTGCTCACTGGCACACTCACTCTCTACAACACGTGTGTCCAGGCGGTGGGGCCTGCCTGGGACGGACAACAAGAGCTCAGAAGAGGGGCGCTCTGCGTGAGGGCAGAGGAGAGGCAGCACTGCAGGCACACGCCAGGAAGGGGTCCCACATCCGCTCGGGCCACAGGGAGATGAGGCCTCTCAGGGGCCCAGGCACACGAAGGCTCCATCCCCTCCTCTTCTGTCCCCTCACACACACTCCACAGTGATACCACACACACACACTGGCCAGTGGGGGCGGCTCCTCGCACAGCTGTCCCAGTGACGTCACTAGCAGCCTGGAGCTGATGTCACACCCCAACATTCTCCTTGACGTCACACACACGCTTCTCTGTGATGGCCCCCTTCAGTTCGTCCTCTTCCCTCCCGCCACCAACCGGGGGCCCACGGTCCCTGTGGCACCACACGTAGCTGCAGAGCCCAGAGCTAGCTCAGGATGGCACCGGTGTGTGCGTGCACCCCCCAACAGGGCACACATTAACACACATGTGCAAGCCCACACATCCTGCTAACAGCCTAGACATGGCACGTCCCACAGGTATCCACAGGCTTCAGGGGCAGGGGTGTGAGCAGGCACGCACACACATGCAAATCCGCCCAGCTCCCCTTGTTAAAATGTCCCCACAACTGAATCAGGCAGCCCAGGGCTGGCAGCTTCTCCCACATTCCCGGGTGCGGCCAGCAGCCGCCCCTTCCCCCAGCTGCTCGCCTCCAACAGTCTGGCCTGCTGACAGTGACAGCCGCAGCCTGGACACACGCGCACACGCACACACTCCAGCCCAACACCTGTGTCGCTCAGCCAGGACCAAGCCAGTGCCCTCCAGAAGCAGCTGCCGGCTGGGCAGAGCCCAGGGGGAGGGCCAGAGCTGCAGAAAGTGCCCTGGAGGACCACGCTTCTCCAACTGACCAAGGGTCCTTGCCACTTCCCCCTCCTCTCCCTGCGTGGGCACGCCTGACACACTACAGCCTGGCAGCCTCCATCCTGAACAAGCTCCCCAAGTGCACACGCACACACAAACACGCTCACCAGCTCTCTCCTCTCCAAACATCCTGGGAAACCCTGCTGGGTCACAGAATGTGTGCATGTCTGTGTGTTTGCGTGTGTGCAGACACACATCAGGATCCACTCCGTGTCCACACCCGGCGCCCACATCCCTCCCCACGTGCACACACTGCCCCGGACAACACACCCACCCCCTCCCCTCCCCCACCAGTTGCTGGAGCCCACACATGCAAACACACGCACTGGCACACGCACTCGCGGACACACACACACACACACACACACACACACACACATAGCCGGCAGTGGCCCCGCGCTGCCAGAGCTGCAGTCTGCCGGCTTATGCCGCTTCCCTGGGCTGCCTCCTTGCTCGCCCCACACCAGCCAGTGGAGGAAGGGGCAAGGATCCCCACCGCACCGTTCTGGTCCTCTCACCCACCCGCCGACCCCTGCTGGGCAGGGGCTAAAGCCCCACCCTGGACCCCTCCCCCTGGGCCAGCCATCCAGCGCCAGCCAACCCCTCTTACCAGTTAGAATCCCTTGACTGGCAGGACCTCGTGAAAGAGGGGGGTCAGGGCCTTCCATTCGCAAAGGTGGGCGCAGAGAGATGCGGCGTGGCACTGGCTAGCACACCCATCCACCATTAAGCCTCTGCACCACCCCCCAAAAACGCTCACCTCACCGATCGTCCTCTGTGTCCTCCCCTGCCTCCGCCCACCCCCGCCCCCACCGCCTCCGCGCAGGGTGGTCCCCTGGGGGTCTCACGGGGATCCCCAGACCTGGAGGAACTGGGGGTGGTTCTCCTCGTCTCACCCTCCCCCTTCTGGGTCCCCTTCCAAGCCCCACCCCCGCTGGCGGCCGGGGGTGCCCTTCGGCTCCAGCCCGGACTCCCCCGACCCCGCCGGCCGCTGGCGCGCTGATCCAGAGGAATTCACTCACCTCCAGCCCCGCCGAGATCCGGACCGAACGCCGCCTTTGGGCAGCTGCCGCGGCGGGCCCTGTGCTGTGCGCGAGTGTGCGTGTGGGCGCGGGGCGAGTGTGCGCGGCGCCTGGCGGGCTCAGCGAGCCCGGCCGCGGCTCCGTGCGTGTCGTGTGTCTGTGGCGTG
>NW_004955413.1:23862539-23891088 GCF_000276665.1 Chinchilla lanigera
CCGCGCGGGGTCCGCCGCCAACGGCTATGCAACAGCTGGAGGCAAACTTGCTGCGGGGCGGGCGAGATGCGCAGCGCCCCCCAGCGCCTGCTGGCGAACGCCCCCGCTCCGGACCCTCCCCCACCCCTGGCCCCACTCCACCTGCGCCTCCGCTCCAGGTTCCGCGGTCCACCGCGAAAGGCAGCTGCTGCGTGCCCATTTTACAGGCGAGGCAACTGAGGCTCGATGGAAGGAGGGCTCCCCGTTTGGCATGGAGCTTGCAGCGCTGAGTCTCCATGACTCCCTACCTCTGGTCAGAATGCTTGGGGGCAGATCGCTTCTTCTCCCATCCCCCAGGAGTGTCCCCAAGAGGATGCTGTGCTGCAGCTCAGAGAAGAGTCATAAGACCTTGGTGCCCCATTTCAAGCTCCCACACACACACATACACCTGTGCCACCTGAGTTGGGGGGGCCCTAGCTCCAGGGCCCACTGCACTAGGGGCACTAGTACGGGGGAGGGGGCGTGCGTTTGGTCTCAGCTGTACCAAGTGCCTCCTCCTGTCGCTGTCATCCACAAACCGAGACAGCCCAGCCCAGCTGCCACTGGCAGGCCTTGTGTGTCTCAATCACTTTTATGGGGCCGCCTGCCCTGGCCCTGTGGGCAAGTGCTGCCCAGCGGCAGGGCCTCCCGCAGGCCTGGATGTCAGTGATGCCTGGGCTACATCCGGACGGAGGAATAAGAGTTGGCCGGATGGAAACAGTGGAAACGGGCATCCCAGGCTGCGGGAACAGCATGTGCAAAGGTGCAGAGGCATGAAGCATCCTGGGGAGGGGGGCGGTTGCAAGGAACTCCACAGAGTTGCAGCAGAAAAACCGGCTGTTCAGAAATTCGTCCCTCTGCACACAGGAGGGCAGCCAGGATGGGACTAGGCGGACAGACAGGCGCTGGGAAAGAGGTCACCCATGGTCTGGAGGTACGGGAGTTCTATCCCTACCCCAGACTTCCTGGTGCACTCCTACCCACTCTTCAAGGTCCCTCGCTGCAGATCCAACAAGGCCTTACAGCGTCTTCGCCCTCTAACCCGAGCTCTCCTAAAGGGCAGGGGCTGTGTGGAAGGCACTGTGCATGCCCACCCAAGGCTGGCCACTGAGCAGGGTCCGGCTCGGCATCGGCGTTTACTGGCCCTCCCCAACGCCCCGCCCCCTGCAGGCAAAGACACAGTGGCCTCTACGCCCTCTGGCGGATCTGGCGCGCAACTGCAGAGAGTTCCTCACCTACCTGCAGGGTTGCGGGTGGCTGCGGGGCTCAGGTGCTTTCTGAGACGGGCGCTGACTAATACTCACCTCATCTGCTCCGAGGAAGGGCCCCAAGGAACACCAGGCGTCAGAGAGGCAAAAAAACAACCTCTTCTGGCTCTGTCTTGGTGGGTTGAAGTTCTAACCCCTTCTGAGCCTCAGTTTCCCCCTTTGTGAAATGAAGATAAAGGGCCCATCCTGATACACTGCATGGGCCCTGTCTTCTCCCTCGGGACGCCCTGGTCTGTCTGGATTAGCTCAGGGGTGGCTATGAGATTCTCCCTTTGGGGCTGCTGCCAAAGGTAAACTTGCAGGCTTCAGGGTCTTAGCTCAGTTGCTGCCTGGGTAAAAAGGAGGCCTGGCCTGTGCTGAGGGTCACAGTGGCCCACAGCCTCAGGGTACTCCACTGGCCTTTCTTTAGGCCAGTGTTATCTGGTACTGTCTGCCATGGGGCAAGTATACATAAATATAATCTGTGTTGTCCAGAACGGTAGCCACTAACTACATGCGGCCAATGAGTGGTTTGCATTGTGGTTAACGAAACAGCAGAACTGAAGTTTTAATTTTTATTTTTATTGATTTAAATTTAAATAACCATATGTGGCTTGTGGCTACCACACGAGACAGTGTAAGTCTAGAAATACAGGCACCTCCCTGCTGACAGACAAAACCGCTAACACACACACACACACACACACACACACACACACGAACCTTGAGCCCCAGGGTGAGGCCATGGGAAAGGGCTGATTCAGAGGTGGGCAGCAACAAGTCCATCCCCAGAGCCTTGGCCCTAAGGAGGCCTTGCCGTCTTTCACCCGGTCACCTGTAACCACGCTTCCTTGCTCATCTGCTCAAACCCTAGCGATGCCCAGAGCTCAAGCAGAGAAGCAGAGATGCCCGCTTCTCCTGCCAGCTTCAGGAGCTTGTTAGCGCCTGTCCAGGTACACGTGTGATGTATGCCTCAGAGATATGTGATGAGTCCTCTCTGCTAGAAAGTCAAATCCAGGCTGCCTCACTTCCCCAGCTAAGGCTGGTGATGGCTTGTATCTAAATGTTCCCCCTAATCCTCACGCAGTCACAGGTGGGATTTTTCAAGGTGGCTGGGTCTCAGCTGTGTGATGCTGGGATCAAGGATGTGATGCTACTATTAAGGGTTTGATTGCTACCTGCCCTAAAGGTGGGTAGCCTGGATGAGACTTAAGGGCTAGTGTGGTCGCCTGTCGCTTGCTGCCTTGCTAACTCCTGCCTTCTGCTTGCTATGAGCTGTTTCTCCTCTACAATGCCCCTCTGTCTTGCCACTCTGCTTTGGAGCCAGCTACGAACTGAAATCTCTACAAACCATGAGCCAAATAACTTTAACTTTGGATGTCGGGTGTTTCACCTCAGCAACAGGATAAGTAACTAAGATGGGGCTCTTCGTAGTGAGGCCCGACTTACCCTTCAGCAGTGCTTGTGTCACGCACGATCTATGCCCAGCGACACCCAGCACCTGCCCTATCCTCAGCACGCCGTGCAGCTCACCCCAGATCTCTACCTTTGTGCTTTTGGTCCTGCTGTCCCCTCAGTTTGGGGAGAGTTTCCTCCTCTCCGCTCCCCTTCCAGTCTATCATCAGCTCCCCTAACCCTAACACTACTCAGAGGTCACCTCCCCTGCGACAAGGCCCCCCCGGATGGCCACCCCTAGCCGAGTGGCCACGTTACTTCTTCCTCTGCAGGTTCCCGGATCATGTGGAGGTCCAATGACAGCACACATCATATTGTGCTATTAGTCATTCTCTACTGTGTCTCCCCCCCAATTTGGTCACCTCTGTCGAGTAGCTGCCACATGCCAGTGCTGCTCAGAGCCAGGTGCTGGCTGAGGCCCTCTTTGTACTTTAGTGTCATAAGTAACCAACCAAATAACAAGCATCTATCTTTCTCTCCCACCAACACCCCAATTTCTTCTCCCACCATACTTGGTGGGATGTGGGCTGATCATCCTCCCTGCCCCTAGCTGGGCTGATGGAATCGTAGGTGGTGATGTATGGACTGGAAAATCAGCAGGAGCAGAACTATCCCAAAAATTTAATGCCAGAGGACACAGGTGGGCATCACCCACTGCCCTCATGCCAGACCCCGTGTTCTAGGATAGACCCGTAGTGCCAAAGAGCTGCCCCTAGCAGCCCACCAGCAAGTGCCCTTTATTACCCGGTTGCCAGACGTGGCTCACGTACAAGTGACCCCAATGCCCCAGCTACACTGCCAGGAGACGCTTATTTTCCAGGAGACCTTTCTTTCTCCGGATTTAGAGAACAGAGAGGTCAGAATGAGAGGAGCACCGGAATGCCAAGAGCTTCATGCGTTGTTTAAGGAGAATACCAAGGGATACCCTTCAGACGGAGGTGAAATTTTTTTTTCCACTTAGTCTACAGGGCCTTTTGAGTTGAGACTAAGAAAATTAGGTTAAGTGGATTCTTTTAGAGAAACACACACACGCAGCACGCATCTAGGGTCATGTTCCTTTGTTGGAGTCAGGCCAAAATATCAAACTTTCTGTTGGGCCTCAGCGCTGGAACCATGGGCTGCGACAGTGGAGGGACCCAGCAAAGGGACACAGGGGGCTGGAAGGAGGAAAGGAGCCCTGAAGGAAATGCTCTGTTGTCCCGAGGGACTGGACAACGGAAGTTTGAGCCTGCACCAGCTGCTTGGAAAGGGGGCCCTCTGATCTTGGGGTGTTTTATTTTTCCGGGCACCATGACAGTCACAGGAAGCCGAGTCAAGGCAGAGTCAAGGGGACAAACAATTCCTGGTTTGCGGAGAAGGATGAGAGGACTTGGAGCAGAGGGCTGGGAGAGTGGCTTGGAGGAAGGGGACAGGAAGAGATGTGAGAGCAACAGGGGAGGCACCTTTGAAGAAGTTTGGGGAACCTCCAAAAGGGGTTTTTCATTATTTTGCTGTGGAGTGCGCAAGACAAGCCCCGCCCCCACTTCTGCCCAAGACACCTCCCCTGCCCTACTTCCTCCGGAAACCTTGTTGTCGGCCTGTTTATCATATTACTCATCTATTGTTGTGAAACGAATTACCTCAAAACTTGGTGGCTTAAATCATCCAAAAAACAAACCATAAAAACAAAAACCACCAACTCCTTCAGTTCCTGGGGTCGGGAGGGTGAGTCCCACTGGACTGAAATCGAGCAGTGCTGCCGGGTCGCCCCCTCCTGGGGCTGGTTGGCCAAGGGGCTGCTTCCCAGATGGCCCACCCCCATGGTGACAAGTGACAAGTCCGTGTTGGGCAGGTAGGAGGCCTCAGCTCTGAGTTGCATGGCAGCCTCCACAGC
Source organism: Chinchilla lanigera (assembly GCF_000276665.1). Classification (NCBI taxonomy): domain Eukaryota; kingdom Metazoa; phylum Chordata; class Mammalia; order Rodentia; family Chinchillidae; genus Chinchilla; species Chinchilla lanigera. The sequence continues at coordinate 23,867,133 of NW_004955413.1, forward strand.
ATGGCTTGAGCGTCCTCATAACATGGCAGCTGCATCTCCCCCTGTGGCAGAACAAGGTAGGAGCCACATTCTATGCCTCCATAAGCTGTCCTCAGAAGTCGGCCTCTACCGTGTTTGCAACCTCCTCTTAGTTACACAGGGCCCTGTGTACATAGCAGTATGATGCAACACAGGTGTTCATTCTGTGCCATCAGCCCTGTTGTGAGGCCAGTGAGTTTGGGGTTGGTCTTCCTTGGGGATTTGGAGACTTTCTATGCATTGTATCCAGAGAAGCAAAGGTGACAACAGATGTAGGGGGCAGTGGGATGTGACCCCACAGGACTCTAACAGTCTACAGTCTTCGTAGTCCACAAGTCAATCCCAGCACTCAGGTGGCTAGGGCAGGAAGATCATCATGAGCTCAAGACCTGCCTGTGCTACATGGTGAAACCTTGTCTCAAAACAAAAAAGCCAATGGGGCAGGAAGAACATGTATAAAGTTCCTTGTAAGGCTGGACAAGAGCAAAGGGTGCTGGGAGTGGGGCCCCCTGAGTGGGCACTGATTAGGGCCAGCAGCCCACACCCTCGGGAATAGTTAGAAACGCAAGTGAGAGTCCTCTGGCCCAGAGACCCCCTTCACAAGCAACTAGCTTGTCTGCTGATGGCAGCTGTGTTCTGGCTTGGGGCTGATGACGGGTCATGAGGCTTGCCAGGCCAGCTGCTACCTTGCTGGAGTCAGGAAAGCAGTTCTGGAATGTGGCCAGGGACAGAGAAGGGACAGCAGCCCCTCTGCTGATATATCCAGTGTCCCCACTAGAATGTGAATAATTCCAGGCCCAGCTCCTAGCCTGGCAAGGAAGAGGCCCCAGTGGGCTCCCTACCCAGTGGGCAAGGGTCAGACTGAGTGTCCCCATCAGGGACCCCTGGCAGGGTCCCACAGAGGTGGGATCTGCAGACACTAACAAACAGCCCCCAGCAGGTCACCTCCCAGGTGCCCACTGAGCAGGGTGGAGGAGGGAGCCAGGGAAGCTCAGCACCCTGCAGCCACCGGCCCAGGCTGCTGCAGCCAGGGCCTCTGAGCCTGCACTGCTGGGTGGCTGCCATCTGGGCCCAAGCACCCTGACGCGGAGCTCCAGAGCTCAACCCCGCCGGGATCCTGCTGGAGCTGGGCCTGCGGCCACAGCAGGGGACAGCGGGAATGTGGGCTGACTCCGGGGCCACAAGGTCGCTCGGGCAGCTTGTGTTATTAAACCATCTATCTGGCTCTGCCTGGAGGGACGCTGAGGGGCGGGGAGGGCCACGCTCACAGCCACTCCCTGGGCAGAACTGGGGCAGCTTGGTGCCCCTGGGAACCGGAGGTCACCAGCCTCGTGGCCTAGCTTGTCACCGCTGACCCGCTGCAGGCTCCCAGGCCCCAGCTGCTGCAGAGACTGGAAAGGCGCCGACTGGCTGGGCTTTTTTCGTATTCTTTCTCCACTCAGAAACTTCCAGGCTCTGCCTCCACGGAGTAAAGTGCCAGCTCCTTCCCTGGCATCTGGACTTGTCTGCAACCTGGCCACATTCTACCTAGGACTGCAGTCGCGGCTCCACACGGGGGTGTTTGCTATCCTTTGGGCTCCACGCCAAGGGCGCCACATGAATTCAAGTCCCTGTGGTTAAGGCAACCCTCCTCTGAGGCTGTTATTATTCTTGTCTTACAGAGGAGGCTCAGAGGTGCTAAGCAATCCACCAAAGCCATGTTCATCTAGGCTTTCCTGCAGACAGAGCCATGCCCACAGGGCTCCGGGTATTTTAGGTAAGTCACAGCCTTAGCCCCACGACAGGTTCTCTGTCCCCAGCACCTGGTCCTGAATGTCATCTCTGTCTAGAACCTGGTTGTCTGGAGCTGGGTGAGTGGCTATACATTCCCCGGGCTCCATAGGAAAGGTGGGTTAGTGTGGCTGGCACTGAGTTACTCAGATCTAAACCCAGTGGGCACCAGATGCCCGCTGGGCCCCCACAAATCTAATCCTTTCATTACACCAGTCAGCTCTGCCTCCAGACTGTGCCCTAACCTGCCCCACTGCCACCAAACACTGCCACAAAGGCTAGGGCCAGTGTTTCCTTGTAACCCTTATTTGCTTGTGGTGTCTGGCTTGCGGTGGGCACTCCAAAAACACTTGTTAAGTAAAGGAGGGAGTGGTGTCTACATGCCGCAGAGTGACCAGCAGGAGGACAGGAAATGCGTGCTGAGCAGAAGATGTCAGGCTTGCCCTGGGGTCCGGAATGGGGTACCTTGCCAAAGAAGGAAAGCTTGCCATGGGAAGAGGTGGGGTGCCCAGAGGGTGAAATGGCCCGGGCAACATGCTAAGGGGGAAGACAGAGGGCAGCACCCCGGCAGGTGGGCAGTACTCGTCACAAAGCTGGCTTGGCCTCTGCATTTCCCAAGTGGGGCAACAGGAGCCCAGCCTTGCCCTCCCCAGGCTGGATGAGTCCTTCCCACTCCAGACCCCGTGGCCATCACCTATCCCTTGGGCAAAGTGGCTGTGTCTCCTGCCTTCACCCTGGAGTGTCGCTGGGGCTCCACTTCCTCGCTGGCTACCAGCCCAGACCGGGGATGTCAGAGGAGCCTCCGCTCTGTGTGCTTGCTTTGGTCTGGCTGCTCTGCCCATGGCTTCTCCGCAGCATCCCAAAATCTGCCTCCGTCCACCCTTACATGTGCATGGGGACATGGGCATCCCAGTACCCAGTGACACAAGGCTCTGTTGGGTCTGGTCCGGCCAGCGTCACAGATTTTCCTCTTCTGAGAAGGGGACTTTCTGCTGATCCCTTCCCCAGAACCAAGCCAGTCACAGTCAGGAACTTGGCTCCCAACACCGGGAAGAGGCTGGAGCACCGCTTGGGGGTGGGGGCTTGAAGCAGGATCCCCACCAGGGGCTAAGGGAGGACAGGAATGGGATGAGGGCATCCCAGGGCCACAGCCAAGTGAGCTAGAGTTCAGGGCAGCCCCAGTCTCCTTCCTTGGAGAGAATCACAAAGTCCCCACCATTTACGAGTTGTCGGGTATCTGTCTGCTGCCCTACCCTCAAAACAATTGGAGAGGAAGTGATTAGTCAGGACTTGTTGGTTGTAAGTGACAGAAACCAACTTGAGCCCAGTTTGAACTGGCTTGAATTCAAACAGTGCTATGCCAACTCCCCTAACAGGGCAGGGTTCCCTGAGGAAGACTGGGGAGGCCAGCTTTCTGCCGTCAGCATCTCTCTTCTTGTGCCATTGTCTCCCAGGCCACTGTCCTCATTGCAGTGGAACCATAGGCCACAGGCTCAGGTCCACGGCCTCACGCATTCACAGAGAGAGAGAGAGAGAGAGAGAGAGAGAGAGAGAGACAGATCTTCCTCTAACTCCACTCTGAGCAATTCCAGGGGAGGACTCTGATTGGCCCATCACAGGTCACATGTTTATCCCTTGGCCCAATCACCACAACCAGGATGATAAGGGCAGATTAATGGCTCTGCCTGGGCCAGGCAGCCAAACCCTGGTAACAGGAGGAGGAACCTGCCAGTGGAAGAATGAGGAGGGATGCTTTGCAGAAAAGAGCAATAGCAGCCACAAAAGGGTCCCTTTAAAATGCATGTTCTAAACTGGCATGGATCCCAGGCATGGAGGCACACACCTATAATCCCAGCACTTGGGAGGCTGAGACAGGAAGATAGTTGTGAGTTCGAGACGGTTCCAAAGTGAGCTCAAAGCTAGCCTGAACTGCATAGCAAGACCCTGCCTCAAAAAGACAAAAAATAAACTGGTGTGGAGGTACATGCCTGTCATCCCAGCCCTCTGGGAGGCTGAGACAGGAAGTTCACAAGTTCAAGCCCAACCTGCAAAACTTAGCAGCTTAGTGAGACCATGTCTTTTTTTTTTTTTTTTTTTTTTTTGGTACCAGGAATTGAACTCACAACCTTGCACTTGCAGTGCAAGTGCTGTGTCCCTGAGCTAAATCCCCAGCCCGAGACCCTGTCTTTAAATTAAAAAGGGCTGAGGATGTAGCTCAGGGCAAAGGCCATAAGTTCAATCCCTGATGTTGCAGAAATTTAATTAATTAATTAATTAACTTTAAAATGGGTGCGATGCGTTATGATTAACTGGACTCCAGCCTTCAGGATTCACCTGTGCTTCCAGTGACGCCCACTTCCACTTCTGGGACCGCATCTAGACACCACACTGCGTTTACTGCTCTACCTCCTTAGTCTCTGGCCTGTGATGGATTCTGGCTCTCACCTTGCTCCCCAACCTTGATGGTTTTGAAGGGTGCCGGTCCGGTGTTTTGGAGACGGTCCCTCCCCCTGCGTCTGTCTGCTGTTCTCTCCTCCTCTGTCTGGGTCCAGAGGGAGAAGAGCACAGAGCACAGGGCCACCGTCACTGCTGCGCATCGGGGCCCGCGGCACCCGTGAGACTCCTCACTGACGGGAACCTCGCTGCTTGGCTGAGGCCGAGTCTGCACCCACTCAGCCGCCCCCAGGGAGACCGCAGAGGTTGAAGTGCTGGCGCTCGGGCGAGGGCTGGGACCGCACCTGAACAAGGCCTGTCTGACCGCCGAGACTCCACAGTCCTTCGGGGCGGGGGCAGGGAAACCGAGGCAGGAGCCACCTCCGGAACAGGAAGCTGGAAGAGGCTGTGCTGGGAGCCTGCACTCAGCATGCAGCAAGAGGCCTGAGCCCAGGATTTCTTTGTGGGGAGGGGGGCCCCGGCCCTGCTCAGATTGGCTTGGGGGCCCTAGAGCCACAGTCTCATCTGGCCAGGAGCAGAGGGAAAAGAGCTGGGCGCCAGCAGATGGAACTTGGCAGGCGGGGCTGGAACAGGAAGGGGTGGTGACCCAGCTGGGGCCGGGCAATCCAGGAAGCCTCCCTGCAGGAGAAGGGGCTCAGCCGCAGGAACACTCAGGAGCACAGCTCAGCTAGGAGGTCCAGCCCGGGACACGGAGCCCACAGGGATTAGAGCCCAGGCCCTGGAATCTCACAGCCAGCTCGGGATCTCCCAACCCTGGGGCTCCCACCTCTGATGGGCCGCCCTGGGCCAGTGGCTGCTTCCCAGCCCCATTTCAGGTTCTCTGGCCCCAGGCCTTGCCTGCCCCGCTGGCAGCTGAAATGCCCATCCCGGCCGCTGTCCGGGCCCCAGTGTGACCAGCCACTGACTTTGGGGCCAGAAACGCAAACCCGTGGGAGCCCTGGCTGGAAAGGGACTAGCAACTGCAGGCAGCAGCAGCAGAGACTAAACCAAGCGTGGGGTTCCTAGGGGGAGGGTACCGGCTACCCCTGAGGTCACACAGTCACGCAGCCTGCCCTGTCCCAACCCAGGCTCAGGGCAGCCCCCAGCCCTCTCCCTCCACAGCTCTTCTGCCTCCCGTGGAGGGGCCGGCGCCTCCCTCTCCCGTGGCTGCTCGTCCTGGGGGGCAGGTGGCACGAGATGAACGCCAAGGTGCCTCTCTGGGTTCGGCTTCGTGTCCTGGAATTTTATGACTCTAATCTCCCCCTGGAAGCTACTGAGCTCAGGGACCCTCGAGGCTGCAGAGTGGAGGGGTCAGGCCGCCCCCACAGCTGTCACCTGCTGGTCCCGGGCAGAGTGGAGGTGTTAGAGGCAAGGAGAGGGTTGCTGGGATTTCATTCCCTGCCACTCTGCAAGTTTGAAATGCCGCACTGATCGTGAGTTTTGTAGGATGCTGGGTCCTGAAGGGGGAGGGTGCTCCCCCAAATGTGCCCCTCTGGAAGGGACCTGGCAAGCAATCTTCCCCCTCCAGGGCACTGGGAGCCCGGCTGGCACATCTGGTGCCCATGATCCCTCCTGGCTTGGGAGCTTTGCTGTGGAGGTGGAGCCTCAGAACCCCACCTGCTCCCCTCCTGACTCTCCCGTGAGTGCGAGGATGGGCCGAACCCCTCTGTACGGTAAATGCAAGTGGAATGAGTTCTGTCTTCTGCTTCTGGCTGAGCTGCAAACATTCTAGTGTGCCAAACCGTGCCCACGGCCTGTGCTTGCCATTTTGAATGTCGTGGATCTCGAAGGGCGCTGCTGGTGGCTCTCATGAGAGGGAAGACAGGCATCTGCTGGAGCTGCAGCCCTCTGGAGGCTCAGCTAGGCTTGGGAAGCCAGGGTAGCTCATGGAGGGAGCAGGGGAACCAGGCCGCCCGGCCCTGACCGAGCACCCAGCCCTAATGCCCCCTAAGGTGGCTGCCATAGGGGCTTCTCTGTGCTTCTGCCAGCCGCCACAGACCTTAGTCTCACCAGAAGCGTCCTATCTGGATGGCAAGATAGAGGGTGACAAATGTCCCCTACCCAGAGAGGGTTTATGTTGTTTGTGTGTCCTGGGTGATGTATAAGTATTCTCCAACTTCTCCTTCATCTCCTTCTCAGGCCTGCAGTCTGCAGTCCCGGCCAGCACTTGGGGCTCAAGGGCCCTTGCTAAGGAGCCTCGGTGACAGCTGTCTACAGGGGGCGTCACTGCAGCTTCAGCGGGCTGCAAATTGAAGGCTGGCCTCTCTGGCACGATGGACAACTGGGTGGGCACCAGGGAGCTGGGGGGAGCACCTGCAAAATGGGGGTACAGGAGGCAGGGGGCTTTCACGGTGGCTTAGGGCTGCTGCCTGCAGATGACAGAGAGCTGGATGACAGCGGCACACGTCACGCTGAGGCTCTGTGCCTCACACAGGAAGCCTGTCAGGAGGTGTTAGTGAGGGGAGGAATGGTGGCGACAGAGACTCGTGGGTAGGTGCTTGGGTTCTGTTTGGAGCAAAATTGAGCAAATCTTCAAGAGCGTCATGGTCATTGTGTAGACACAGGAGGTGTCATAGAGAAACACAGTGTGTGTTTCAGTACCAAAAAAAGATTCCAGTGAAAGACACACTGCTATGAATCCCCTTTGATATACTCAAACACTTGTTTCATTATTGGTGCCGCTTTCCGAAGCAGTTCTGGAAGTCCTTTCCTGAGTGTTTTTAGTGGCACTGGCATTTTGTTTGCGTGTCCTTTGCCTTAATACCCTGAACCAATTCAGATGTTTCCCTTTCAGGGTCCTTCTGACTTTCAGAAGAGCCAGAAGTCACACAGCACCAGACCCAGTGAGTAGGGTGAACGAGGTCACATGGGAATATTTTCACGAGCTTGCCTTTCCACTGGAGGGCACTCAGCAGTAGTGCTCACTGCATTTTTGATCACACTGCATAAAGACACTTATGAAAGAGACTGCTAGAACTCAGAAAGAATGATAGGATGAGTGTGTTTGGAGTAAACAGAGTGTTTTCAGGGGGATTAATGGTGATGTATCTTACTGTAATAAAAATTTAAAATGTGAACACTCACGATATTTTTTGAGCAACTTTTGTATGCTTTTATTCCTTTTGGGTAAATTTCTAGGAGTGGAATGGGTAGAGCATGAAGTCGTGTCTTAGTCTGATCATATTACTATAACCCCAAGACTGAATAATTTATGTATTAAAGAAATTTTTTGTTCACAAGTTCTGGAAGCCGAGAAGTCCAAGATCAAGGTGCCAGCAGATTCAGTATCTGATAGAGCTCATGCTTCCTTCTTCTGTGTTCATATGGCAGAAGGAGCAAAAGGAACACACCAGTCTTGTGATCCTCTTTCATGAGATCATTGATCTCGGAAGGCGCCATGCTCATGAATTAACCACCCTCTAAGGGCTCCACATCTGAATGCAGACATGTTGGCAACAAAATCTCAGTGCGGGTTTTGGAGGGGACCCAGTCATTTAGTCCATAGCAATGAGAAACAGCCAAACAGTTCTTCAGAGTGATTGAGCCACGGACACTTTCAGGAGCTGTGTACGAGAGCTGGTTCTCATATTTCCACTCTTCATTTTGGCCATTCTGGTGAATCTGAGTTGTAATTTGGGATCGTTTCAATGTGCTCATGCCTGATGCTTGTTCATGTTGAGTGTCCTTCCAAGTGCTTTTGATATGGGCATTCTGATATTCTCCTTTGTGAAGCGCCAGTTCCTATCTTCTGCTTATTTAAGAAATTATTAGGTGGCTTTTTTAATTTGTAGGAAGTCTTTATATATGGTAATACTAGTTCTTTGTCAGACATATGGGACAAGACATCTTTTCTGCATCTGTGGATGAGCTTTCCTTTCTTTTCATGGTGTTTTTGCTAACTGTAAGCTCTTTTTCAATTTATTCTTTGAGGGAGGGTCTTGTTATGTAGGCCAGCCTGGCCTTAAACTTGAGATCCTCCTGCCTCAGTCTCCTGAAGGCTGGGATTAGAGACATGTATTACTATGCTTGGCTTTCATAAATTCTTTGTTTCAGTGAAGACTAGTTTATAACTGTTAATAAACTAGTGATTTCTGTGTCCTGTTTAAGGAAGCTTTGCCTACTGCAGAAGAGTCTTTTTAAGGAGTGAATCTACCTTTACCTCATCCTATCTGGCTGCTTGATATCGACCCATCCACACACACTCCAGTTTTCCCAAGAGTAGGGGGTGGAGGAGAGGGGAGGAAGATCCTGGTGAAGTAAGAGGCTAAAGCCTAGATTACCTGCCTCCCCAGGACAGCAGCTCTGTGTCCTCCACCCCCTTCCTTCCCCTGTGTGGATTTGGGTTTGTGTTGGGCTATAAGATTAAAGCCAGAGAGATTAAAAGATTACCTCTGGCTGGGAAGGCAAATTCTGCTCTTTTGCTCCTGGGGGGTGGGCCGTGGAGTGGAAGGAGGGCAGATGGGGGTGGGGATGGAGCCCCTCCACATCCAGGTCCCTCCCTTTCCTGCTGAGAGCCCTGCACCCTCACCCTGTGTGGCCCTGGGCACACTCTGGGCTTTGGCTGGAGAGTGGATGGGGCCCCACGGGACAGTGGGTGCCAGCACGGGCCTTCATGTGCTTTCAGTGTGTGGCCCCCATACCAACAGCCCCCGTTGGTGGGTAACTTGCTGGACAGGCAGGCTTGGCCTCCTCCCCAGACAAACTGAGGCAGCGAACTAGGTCTTGAAAGCCTCCTAGGAGATTCTGATATATGAGGACCCGTGACTTCAATGAAGATGACAACTGGTAATTTTTACAGTATTTAACTCTATACTCACCAGTGACTCTTCTAAGGAATACATGCCCACCCATTCACCCCACCTTGCACATAAGGAAACTGAGGCTCCAAGAGGTGAAGCAGCCTGCCCTGGGTCACACAGCTACTAGTGTCAGAGCCTGGTCTTAGAGGCTGAGTCCCTGGCCACTGCTCTGTATGGCTTTAAAGTCCCACTGTGTCAGCTTGGGCCTTTCAGAGTCCACAGCTTCCTGCCGTTCCACGGGATGAGCAGCCCCAAAGCTGGGGACCCTAGCTGCCCAGACCCAAGATCTTTACCCCCGTCACAAAATCCGCTTCCTGCTTCCTCTCCCTGCCTTCCAGGGGCCGCTGGGAAACCCTGGCCTGAGGGTGACGGACACAGGAAGTGGGTGCTGCACCATCCCCAACCCAGGGACAGGGACCTTCGTGCCGGCCGCCTCCAACATCCATCCATCGCGACATCCATCCACTGCATCGCAGCTCATTTCTTGCTCGGTATTTAGTGGTTCCCAGCCAAGGCAGAGCGGAGGCTGCAGACAGCCGGAGGAAGAGAGGAGGGAAGGAGGGAAGAGGAAACGTTTCCATTAATTTCACGGTTCTCCCTGCCAGCCCCTCCCGTCACCGCCGGTGGGGAGCCCCCTCTACTTGGCGCTGGAATGGGATCAAAAAACAGCCAAGGCCCAGACGAGGGGCTGATTTATGGGGCAGCACTGGGGAGCACGAGCCTGCGGCAGCGGTGCTATAACCATCCATCAGGGCTCCCGGGGAGCAGCAGGCACCCAGCTTCACTGCCACCAATCCCCGCCCTGCTCTAGGGAGGAAGCCTTGCCTCAGTGGCTTTGGGGCTCCAGCGGCCCTCCCCTCCCCTGCTCCCTGGGCCACCAGCCTCTGTGTGAGACATGGGCCCAGCCCAGCGCAGCGGTCTCACTGCTGTTGCAGAGGCAAGGTGGTGGGGCCGTGCGCTCAGAGGGGACAGCTGTGAGGCTGGGGTGAGGACGTCGTCGCCTACTGCCAGCTCCTGGGTGTGCGCAGGGCACACAGTGCGACTGTTGCTGAGTGTCTGCGTGTGTGATTTGCACACCGTTTCCCTCTGGGCTTGCAGGTGGGCCCACCTGTGCGTGTCTGCAAGTCCAAGCTGCCACTGCATGCGGTGTGTGCGTGTGGGAGTCCGGGCGTCTGTGTGCGCTGTTCCGGCAGGGGGAGCTGCGGCCCTCGCACTCCCTCCACCCCTCCAGCTGGGCGGGGGTGGGGGTGTGGCTGATGCTCATGCCTGGGCCCCATGCAGCTGCTTATTTATTGATTAATTCTACTGCCAGCTGATGGATGCCAAGCCGGTGCCAGGCGCAGGCCCTGGGCTGATTTACATAATTAAAAACCATCAGTAACAGAGCCAGGCCGCACCCGCCAACTGCTTCCTCTAGCGTAACAACAGGCTGAGCCTCCCTCTCCGCCCGCACCCCGGCCTCTGTACCTCAAAGCTTCCTGCCTCCCGGACTCCTCATTCCCCCAGCCCTCTCTCCCCATGACCTTGGCCCTCACCCAGACCTGGTGGAGAAAGTACGCAGATCAGGAACCTGCAGTCCCTGACCCCGGAGCTATGAGTTGGTGGTTCTGAGGTTTTTGGATGGAGCGTCTCAGACTATAGATTCAGCTGGCTCCTCGGAGAATGAGATTTTTCCAGAGTCTTTTACTCTGTGTGACAAAGGGAAAGGGAAGGCATTTGTTCTCCAGGCCCGAGCGCTTGCTCCTGAGGAGGTGGCGCTGCTCCTGGGCGGGTGGGGTATTCCACGGAGGCTGCCTGCGGTGGTGGGCCGGGCATGTCGGCCACCATTCCTGGAGGTTGGGCTGTGGAGGGTAGAGAGGGCAGTGCAGGAATCGGAGCAGAAGGAAGAAGGACCCTGAGACACCACGGCAAGAACCAGAGGGAGAAATCCCTGGGGTGGCCGGGCCCCAGAGGACTCTGGGAGATGACCGATCTTGTGGAGCGACATCGGCTCCCTCCCGGCTCTCACTTCAGTGTTCTCAGAAGAGGCTCTTAGATTTGAGAGGAGTCTGGGATGACGAAAGCAGGTTCTTCTGCTTCCCAGCTGTGTCATCCTGTGGAAGCTACTCAGCCTCCCGGAGCTGCAGTTACCTCACCTACAGTTGGGAGGACTCAGTGCTAATTTGTGGAAAGTGCTTAGACCGTGGCTGGCTCAGGGCGACCCCTAAGGGATGGTGGCTATTTTAGGTGGCAATGAGTCTTTTGGGGTGACCCATGGTGTTACCTAACCAGGCCCGTTTGCCTGCAGTACAGTAGTAGGCCCATCGCTAAAATGATGAGTTTTGCAAAAGAGAAACAGTTTATTCACGAGGCAGCCAAACATGAGGAGCAGGAAGACTCAGACCCGCCTCCCTGAGGATGGAGGTCAGGGGCATTTATGGAGAGAGCAGCAGGGTGGTTGGGAGAGGCGGAAGTGATGTAATTGATGGCCTGTGCATGTGTAGTTGAACTTCCGGCTCTTCGTGGCACTGGTGCTCAGCGGTTAATGTCATGTTCCAGAGCACACAGGTGTCTGTCATCTACACCAAAGCTGGTGTGGGGGGTTCTGCCCAGCTTGTGACCTCTAAAGTGGGTGGGAAAAGCTGAGAACGAAGAACAAGGGAAGCGAGAGTGTTGATTTGGTTTTTCCCTGGTGTCCTCGGCAGACTGGGCCAGCTTGGCAAGAGTAGAAACACACAGGATGAGCACAGGCAGGGCTGAGTCTTCCTGTCCCTGTGAGCCCAGCACCCAGCCAGGCTATGTGCAGTGGATGTTTGTTGAATGACTGAGTGAGTTTCTCTTCTAGCTGTTCCCAGACACTGCACCAGCCTCAGCCATCAGATGGGGCCCTGAGGCTCACGACTTCTCTCCAGTGGTCTCCAGCTGTGTCACTCATTTTCTCTGTGTCTGCCTCCTCCTCTCCATTTTCAGCACCCCAGCCCTGCTGCTTGGTAAGGAATTCCTGCCCATTACCGGCTTCCTCACCCCCAGTGACCTCCTCTGGAGGCGGTTTTGAGGGGGACGTAGCTGACTGATCCCTCATCCACCACTGTGGCCTGGAGATGCACTTCAAACCTGTCCCATGGAACCTCAGAATGGAGACCACTTGTCCCCATCTGGGTATGACAGGATGTGAGGCTCTTGGTCCTCAACCTGAGATCCTTGGGATGGAAATGCCTGGAGCAGCCTCCCTTCAGCTTGTGACATCGTGGATGACAGAGTGACGCAGGGTGTCCGTGGGAACCACCAACCCTAGGTAAAGTAAGAAAAGATTTGTCAGAACTAAAAAAAAAAAAAAAATCAACTCTAATGTTTAAAATTAATGATATAGTGTAAGATGGCACCAAAGACAAGTTTGAAAGGTCTTTAAGCAGTGATCATGCCGGCAGGGGCCAGGCCCTGGCTTCAATTCCCAGTATGGCTAAGAAAGAAAAGTTCAACACAGAGCACACTGGTCAGCTTTTCATTGCTGCGACAAAATACTTAACATATACATTTCCAGCAGAAAGGGTTCATCTGGCTCACTGTTTTGGAGGGTTCAGTACATGGTTGCCCAGCCCTGAGACAGAGCATCATGGTGGAACAGCCCTTCCATGGCAGCCATGAAGCCAAAAGGTGGGGAAGAAGCCCCCAAAGAGATGTACCCTTCCAAGCTGTGTCCTGGGGACCCACTTCCTCTTACCAGCCCATTAGCTAATGAATTAAGCCACTGATGAGGTTAGTGCCCTGGGGACACGGTCATCTCTCTGGGCCCCCACCCCACCTCTGAATATCGCTGCTTTGGGGACACATCCCTCCACACAGGAGTCTTTGGGGACTTCATATTTAAACTATAACATGGAGTTACTGTATGACCAGCAGTCCCACTGCCAGCTTCTGCCTGAGGGAACTGAAGGAGGGGATCAGATAGACACTTGCCCACTTGCATTTACTGCAAGTTATTCACGTTATTCACCATAGTCCAGTGGAGAAAGTGGCCCAGATGCCCATCAAAGGGAGGCCTGGAGCGTGGTGTGGTCCGGATACACACTAACATTATACAGCCTTAGAAAGGATTGAAATGTTACATATATGGCCATAAGGATGAACCTTTAAAACCTTGTGCTATGTGACAGAAATTGGACATGAAAGGACAAATAGTGTATGATTCCACTTAAATAAGGTTGGTAGAATATTCAGATTCATAGAAAGAGGAGAGAATGGAGGTTCCCAAGGGCTGGGGGAAGAGAAATGTGGGCGTTTGTATTTAATGGGTACAGAGTTTTTGATGGGGATGATGGTTTGGTGTTTGTCTGTTCCCTCTGTGCCTCCAGCATTCCAGGCACACAGTGGGGCCTCAGTCAGGCGCAGCATGGCCTGCATGTGGCTTGATGCCGAGGAGCACGGCCTGAGGCTCAGTCTCACATCGGGCTGCTGCTCCCTTTCCCTTGATCACTCCAAATCAAACACCCACCCCAAGGCTGCTGCGTGTCCGTGCTGGCGCCAGCAAGAGTCTGGTGGCGGTCAGGCTGTCCTGGGCTTTGAGAGTTGGACACGGCCCCATAGGTGACACGGAAGCAATTTTTCATGGAAGTCTCCTTTCAGAAGAGGACACGACATTCACAGCACGTTGGTGCTGGCCTTGGCTTTGGTCTCGTTTCATGTGGGAGAGGATCTTGCTTGTTTGGCAGCGGTGCCTGGATATGGATTTTCATATGCTCAGCGCTGTGTCATTGATTTCTCCCTTGAGCTGGGGGAAAAAAATGTCACATTGTGGGATAGCACCAGCCTCTCAAGAATCAAGAAGTTGGCCCCACAATTTGGTTCTACGACATCCTAGCACCTGTTTATCACCTATGAAGATGGAAGCTGGGTGTGACAGTACACCCCTGTAAAATCCCAGCACTCTGGGAGGCTGAGGCAGGAGGATTACAAGTTTAAGCCCAACTTGGAAAACTGAGCAAGACCCTGTCTCAAAATAAAAAATAAAAAAGGGCTGGGGACATAGCACACTCAGTCCACAGGCACTGAGTTCAATCCCAGGACCACAGAAAATGAAAAGACGATGGTACCTTAGCCCCAAGGTGATGGAGTCAGATTGCTTGAGGTGCTGACGGGGTCGCCAAGTCCTCCTTCTTCACACCAAAAGATTGGCTTTCGATTGTGTCATAAAAAAAGGACTTTTAAGCTTGTCTTTCCTTTCCAAAAGCCTGATCTCTCCTTTCATTCCACAGTGAGAGTCATGCAGGTTGGCAACACAGATTTCTGCCCCGCATCCATCCGGAAGGAAGCTGGCCATGACGCCGTCCACTCGGTGGCCTTGGTTTAGTCACAGTCTTCTCATCTCTCTCAGCACTGCACAAAGATGGAGAGGGCACCGCCGCCTGCCAGCTGCTACCGTGCATGAGCGCCAGTGCTGACACTCGGAGCAAGCGCCTCTGGCCCTGGGCAGCGCCCGCGCCCTGTCAGCCTGGATCCTCATCTTCCTCATCAGCCTGTGTTGTGGCTCACAGAGTCAATATCGCCTTACCCCGAACACATCCTCCTGTGCAGCATCAGGGCTGAGTGATAAACAAGACACTGTGCAGCTCGTCCCCGTCACGTATACATAGATCTGTGGCAAGGGGCAGAAAACCCAGCTGCAACCGCTCTACTGTTTTCCTGAGAGCATAGGTCTGCTTTCTGTCACCAAGGCCGAAGTGACAGTGACTTAAGGAAGGTGGACGTCTCCCTCCCTGCCCCATAACCATCTGAGCATTGTGTGACCAGTGCTGAGAAGGTGTTGCTTTTATTTGATGACCTACCTTCTGCAACCTGCTCACGGTTCCACAGTCTGGCTTAGGAAGGCTGCTCCAGCTCCTGCCATTCCATCTGCGTTTCAGCCATGGGAAAAGTTGGGAAAACAAAGGGAGGTATGCGCCTTTCCTTTTGAAAGCATGAACGGGAAGTCATATACTTCATTTCTACTTTCCTCCACACCCGCCTGACTGGCAAGCTGGGAACACATCTTTATCTAAGATGTTGTGGGGGCAACTGGTGGTCTCTTCACTGCTGCAGTGACTGTGCTGAGCCCCCACTGCTGCCGAGCGCTGTTCTAGGTGGCGAGGCCTAAGCAGTGGCAGGACAAGGGCGGGCGAAGGGGATCTGAGCAGGAGGGAGGGCTCGCAGCAGGCGCCATCGCTGACCGTACAGTCAGGGGCAGGGGGCTCATCTGGCCGTTCAGGTCACTGGCACTTTGACAAGGATCCTCTCAGTAGCACAGAGGGACATGCTGACTGCAGAGGCCTGGTGAACAGGAACTGGGGTGAAAAAGACAGCTTTGGGGTTCACTTCCTTCTGATTAAGGAAAGGAGAGACTGGGCATGCGCCATCCTGACAGCCTTTGCTAGGGTGACGAGCTGTGGCACTTGGTGTGTGGCAGAGGGCATGGCTCAGCATGGGGAGAAACAGACATGGAGGAGAATGGGGGGAGCAGAGGAGACCCCGAGGAAGAGGTTGGGACAGGGCGCAGGGACAGGGGAGCAGGGCCCAGTGAGGGGCGGGGACTCAGGGCAGCCTCCGGAGGAGGAGTATGGGCGTAGGTGGACTGTCTTCCGAAGACTGCTGCTCCCTTGGTGAAAGGGGAACCCAGGATGCTGGTGGCTTGAGAGAAAACGGTTAAGAGAGACGGGCATCAGAGCAGCCTGGTGTCTGTGCTGGGGGCTGTTTTCCTCCCCGGACGGGAAGCCAGAGTGGGACAAGATGGCAGTCGCAGGTGGCTCCTGCACAATGCCAGCACTGCAGGCCAGAGGAAGGTGGAAGACATGTGGGGCCTTGTGACTGTTAAGCATGGGACGTCGACTTGAATGGATTAAGTCCCGCCCTGCAGGTTAGGAAAGCGCAGTTCTGGCTGTGTCTGTGGGTGACTGACTTGCAGGCCAGCAACTGAAGGGGGCAGGACTCAGCCGGCTGCGGGTGATACCAAACCCAGGTTGGCACCCTGAATGGAAAAAGAAGGGTAGGAAGAAAGAAGTGTGTCTGTGTTGAAGAGCTCCAGTCTTCCTGAGCAGGTGTGTCTTTTACTGCTGTCACCTTTGGACATCGGTCACCAGGGCTCCCGTTTCTTCAGCCGTCCAATGTGGATTTACACTGGTGACCTTTTGGTGAGCTTTCAGGCCTTCAGCCTTGGCCTGGCACTTAATCCCTCTTGTTTTGCAGCTTCCAGCTTCTTGGGTTGAGCAGCTACTGGATCCTCCAGTTCTTTAGCCTGTGGGAGGCCATGGTAGACTCCTGCCTTTGATCCTGTAAACTACCTAATAAATTCCTTTGCATAATTATACATATATTTTCTATTGATTCTGTTCCTCTAAAGAACCCTAACTAACCAGGCCCCATCCAGGTAGGGTGTCTGACTTCTTATAAAAGAAAAAACTTCCTTAGGAACCCACCTGCTGCTTTCTACTTAGATCTCATTGGTCAGACTGAGTCACATGGCTACCCTAGCTGCAAGGGAGGCTGGGAAGTCAGAAACCAGATTCTCAAAATTGGCCTAGAGGAGGGCACACTGCCTCCCTCAGTGCAGCCAGGGTTCAGGTAAGAGACAAAGGGCACTGTGCCTGCTACACTGTTCTCCCTGTGTGCCAGAATTTGCTCTGCTTCGTCCACCAGCGGTTTTGTGTGTCTGTGGGTGAAACATGCGCTTGAGCAGGTGTGAGAATTATCAATCTTCTGTATTGTTGGCCATTAATTTCACAGTCCCCTCCCCCATGAATGTTATTTGATGAAAGATAAAATAATTTTACCAATAACTTAATTCGGTCTCTGACTCTTCGGTCACGGTGTGGCTGGCTGTGTAAAAAGGATGCCTCATGTCTGGCTTTTCCACTTGACAAGTGACTTGGAATGACACCTCCGTGCTTTTGGTTTCTTTTCTGCCTTTAGTGACGGAGGCCATCGATTATGTACTGGAAAGCTTTATTTTGTGCTTATTCTAGAAAGGCTCCAGTGGTTTCCCAGAGCGGTGCCTTCATTGTTTTGCGGGAGAAAAGATTCAAACATTTCAGAGGCTCCCGGCCTCCCGGGACAGCAGCCAGAAGAGCCTGAACTGCTCACAGATCTGACTGGTCCTCCTTCAGGGATTAAGGTTGTGCTTTCTACTTGCACACTTCTACTTTGCTTGTGCAAAATCTTACCTTTCTGGACCAACACATCCCATAGGCATGTCAAACTCCTCTTTCACTATCACTGATTGTAGCTGAGTATATTCTGAATTACAGAAATTTTTGTTCATATTTTCATTCTTATTTTGATGGTTCAGCAAAACATTTTTCATCCTCAGACCATTTTTGTTTTTTGTAGCCATACCATAAGAACACACCCACACTGAGGACTGGCTATGTGCCCAGGCGATGGTTTACCCACTATACACATATGTGGCGGGAGTTTTAAAAATGCCCTCAGTTCGTATATACTTCTGCTGTTGAGAGGTGTTGCCTGTGTCCCTTCCCCGAGCATCTGGGCCGGGCTTAGTGGAAGTGCTCTTCTGTGGCTTGTGAGGGCCCAGAGCTTCTGCCTGCCATTCTTGGGACATTGTTCTGGGAGAAAGCATCTGCCATGCAGTGAGCCCAGCTCGTGATCCAGGCATCCCAATGCTCTTTGATCACTGGCTACAGGACACCAGTGAACACCAGTGGGCATCAAGGGGCAGTGATGTGCCCAAGCCCCTTTGACAATCAGGCCGAGCCCAGCCCAGCCGTGCTATTGCAGGGTGGCAGTGCCAGCAGATACCTGGCTGCCACTTTGGGAGAACCACTAGCTGTGCCCTTCTGGGATGCTCAACATTCAAAATGACAAGCATGTGACATGGATGGGGTATTTTTTATTTGCTCCTCACAGAGCCAGGAGGACAGCAGGTGGGGTTCTGAGGCTACGCCTCCACAGGGGACAGAAGAGCTCCCAAGCCAGGAGGGACCATGGGCACCAGATGTGCCAGCCGGGCTCCCAGTGCCCTGGAGGGGGAAGATTGGTTGCCGGGTCCCTTCCAGAAGGGCACATTTGGGAGAGCACCCTCCCCCTTCAGGACCCAGCATCCTACAAAACTGCGGCATTTCAAACTTGCAGAGTGGCAGGGAATGAAATCCCAGCAACCCTCTCCTTGCCTCTAACACCTCCACTCTGCCCGGGACCAGCAGGTGACAGCTGTGGGGGCGGCCTGACCCCTCCACTCTGCAGCCTCGCGGGTCCCTGAGCTCAGTAGCTTCCAGGTGGAGGAGATTAGAGTCATAAAATTCCAGGACACGAAGCCGAACCCAGAGAGGCACCTTGGCGTTCATCTCGTGCCACCTGCCCCCCAGGACGAGCAGCCACGGGAGAGGGAGGCGCCGGCCCCTCCACGGGAGGCAGAAGAGCTGTGGAGGGAGAGGGCTGGGGGCTGCCCTGAGCCTGGGTTGGGACAGGGCAGGCTGCGTGACTGTGTGACCTCAGGGGTAGCCGGTACCCTCCCCCTAGGAACCCCACGCTTGGTTTAGTCTCTGCTGCTGCTGCCTGCAGTTGCTAGTTCCTTTCCAGCCAGGGCTCCCACGGGTTTGCGTTTCTGGCCCCAAAGTCAGTGGCTGGTCACACTGGGGGCCCGGACAGCGGCCGGGATGGGCATTTCAGCTGCCAGCGGGGCAGGCAAGGCCTGGGGCCAGAGAACCTGAAATGGGGCTGGGAAGCAGCCACTGGCCCAAGACCGCCCATCAGAGGTGGGAGCCCCAGGGTTGGGAGATCCCGAGCTGGCTGTGAGATTCCAGGGCCTGGGCTCTGAATCCCTGTGGGCTCCGTGTCCCGGGCTGGACCTCCTAGCTGAGCTGTGCTCCTGAGTGTTCCTGCGGCTGAGCCCCTCCTCCTGCAGGGAGGCTTCCTGGATTGCCCGGCCCCAGCTGGGTCACCAGCCCTTCCTGTTCCAGCCCCACCCGCCAAGTTCCATCTGCTGGCGCCCAGCTCTTTTCCCTCTGCTCCTGGCCAGATGAGACTGTGGCTCTAGGGCCCCCAAGCCAATCTGAGCAGGGCCGGGGCCCCCCTCCCCACAAAGAAATCCTGGGCTCAGGCCTCTTGCTGCATGCTGAGTGCAGGCTCCCAGCACAGCCTCTTCCAGCTTCCTGTTCCTGGAGGTGGCTCCTGCCTCGGTTTCCCTTCTCCCGCCCCGAAGGACTGTGGAGTCTCGGCGGTCAGACAGGCCTCGTTCAGGTGCGGTCCCAGCCCTCGCCCGAGCGCCAGCACTTCAACCTCTGCGGGCCTCGGTCTCCCCGGGGGCGGCTGAGTGGGTGCAGACTCGGCCTCAGCCAAGCAGCGAGGTTCCCGTCAGTGAGGAGTCTCACAGGTGCCGCGGGCCCCGATGCGCAGCGGTGACGGTGGCCCTGTGCTCTGTGCTCTTCTCCCTCTGGACCCAGACAGAGGAGGAGAGAATAGCAGACAGACGCAGGGGGAGGGACCGTCTCCAAAACACCGGACCGGCACCCTTCAAAACCGTCAAGGTCGGGGAGCAAGGTGAGAGCCAGAATCCATCAGAGGCCAAGGAGGCTCCTAGCTGAGCTTTTCTCCTGATTGCTTCACCACTGCGGCCCTTCCTCCTCCAGGGAGCCTTCCTGGGTTGCAGCCCCCTAGCTTTCAAGTCACCACCCCCTTATCTCCACTCTCCCTGTCCAAGTCCATGTGCTGCCTTCTGTCTCCCACCCCGCTCTGCACAGTGGGCCCCAGAGGGTGACCGCAAGGATGGCAAGAGTCTGAAAATAGCCAGGGTCAGTGCCTGATTCACCGGAGGGGCTGTCGGGTTCACGGTGAGAACTTCGTGTCCGTCCTGTGTGTTCCATACAGGAGACCGGATCTACTCGCCGCTGGAACAGTCCATTCGCTGCCCTCACGCTTCCGCTCTTATCATCGTTAGCCTGTGTAAGGTCTCCGGGCAGCCCCGGGCTTTTCCCCTTGCTTGGGTTCAGCGTGGTAAAAGTAAGTGGTGATTATCAGCGACTCATTGGTCCAACCCAAGATCAAGGATCCCAGTATCGCAAAGGCAGCCTCGGGAAGCCCTAACACCCCAAGCTATCTCCTCTCCAACAGCGGCGGAAATTCCACCCTGAGAGCCAGAGTACCCCGCAGGGGAGGAGCAACTTCAGAGCCCAGCATCTTGGATTAAGCGTACGTATCCAGGTCAGCCGGGGAGGAAGCACACAAGGCAAGGAGGGAAGGCCACAAGCGAGGTTTCAGGCCCTCTCCAGGCATCAAGGATTCTGTAGTCATCACACACACACACACACACACACACACACACACACACACTCACACACACACACACACTCAGGTAATCCCTTTGTCCCAGCACTAGGGGCTTAAGCTTCTATCTAGCCAGTGCCCCCACTCTGCACCCCCAGCTGCAAACCAGGGCCCCCTCTGTCCCAAGGCGGGTTCCAAAGGCTCACCATGGACTCCTACAGGGCTAGAGGCAAACCCAGGCGAGCCAGCGGGGGTAACACACGGTCACACACACACACACTTACGCACCTGTGCCCACGGGCACACAGTCGAGACAGCAGGCTAGACACAGACACACAATGATTTGTCCTCCCAAAACCAGGAGAAATCACCCTTCTTGTCCCCAAGAAGCCACAGAAACATGGGAGGTGCACAAAGGCGACTCCCACAGACCTGCCCTGGATTTCCCCGCCAGGAGGTGGCCGGGTGCCTGTCCCTAGCCTCCTGCCTCTGTGCGAGCCCCCAGTCCACCCTCACTTCCTTCCCCAGTGCTCAGGGCCCAAGCCCAGTGGGGTCTGCTGTTTCCTGCTCCACCACACAGCAGGTGCCTGGCCCGAGGCCCCGGGCTGCCACCGCTCTTGCTGCCCTCCTCTGTGGAGCCGGCCGCTCGTCTTCAGGGAGAGGGAGCCATGTGCGCCGTACACATGCGCCCATGAAAACACAGATTAGAGCAATTAGCGAGGAGTCATCAGCGGATGAGACAAGAGTCACCACCGCACCTAATTACAGCCCTGGGAAGGCACAGGCGACGCTCCTGGATTACAGACCCACGCACACAACGAAGGAGGAAGGGGCAGCCGGAGAGGGCACAGGCAGGCGCTGTCCTAGAGCCCCTGTCCTTCTTTCAACCCTTCTGCTGCTTACAGCCTGCTCTCCCGGCCGTGCCCCGCAAGAGAGACAAGCAGGGTGGGAATGATGTCAGCCCCATTTCACAGAAGAGGAAACTGAGGCCCGGGGGCCAGTGAAGGGCAGTTGGAAAAGGCCTAGACTTCCTGGCTGGAGTGGGAATCAGGAGGACCCAGGCCTCCCAGGCCTCCCTGGCCTGCAATCCTGCTCCCAGCCCTTCTACCTGGAAAGAACCAGCAGAGGTGAGCTGGTGGCTGCGTTTGGGGTCAGTTGCACTATCTGGAGCTCACGGCTGGCTTTGCAATTGCACACGGGCTGCTCTTGCCCTTTGCCAGTATCAGGAGTGTTTAACTGATGGCTGCCGTCTCCGGCTGGTCACATCTGTTGAACCTGGTAAAGGGGAGGACTTATTTTAAACCTGGGTACACAGGGCCACCTTTGAGGGTCCTTTATCCCATTAGGTCTCTCTCAAGCCCTTGTTTTCCCTCAGCAATCCCGTGGTCATCCACACCATCCAGTCAGGCCGCGGCTAGGTGAGAAAGCAGTAGTAGTGCATGAGTGCCCCCTGCTGGTGATGGCCTGCACTGCCCACTGGGACTCCAATCTTGGATCCTGCCCGCTGTGCACATCTCCAGGAAGGCTCCGCTGGGTGAGGGAGCGGTGAGCATCTGTGGGTGGGTCAGGCAGCTCCTTCCTGCTCCAGCAGCAGGGTGTGGGGATGTGGGGACACATTCCCAGGTAGACACCAAGCATGGTCAAGCAAGAGGGCGGGGGAAGGGAGGGTGCCCAGCTTGGTACACCAGCATCAGAAGGCTCGAGAGAAGCAGGGTGGATGAAGGAAGGACAGAAGGAAGGAGGGAATGAATGAATTCACTTTTTCCTAAAAGGTGGTATGGATGACATGAAGTCCTCCTGCCTCAGCCTCCCAAGTACCTGGGATTGTAAGCATGCACCACAACACCTGGCAAGTGGATGCTCTGTGCAGAGCAGCGGGCCCCACACGTGGCTCTGTGCTGGAGCCACCTGGGAGAGTCTGTGTCTCTGAATCTCAGGAGGCTGAGGAGGAAGCCAGGGGGTCCTGACGGTCCACAGAGCTGGAGCAAGCCACAAGCATCCAACTCGGCACCCTGTAAGACACGGCCTGGCATCACCGCCTTTTGGTAGTGAAACTGCTGTCACCAGAGGTGCCAAGCTGTGCCTAGGTGACATGGCACTCCTGTGCGGGGTGAGAGCTCCAATCAGATAGGCAAACTCCAAGCTTCCTGCAAGAAAGGAGGAGGGAGCTGCTATTTATGTAAACCCGCCTCTGCATCAGCACGGTCTAAAGCTAATGTGTATTTACTGTGGTTTTAATATATCTTGATTAAGTGTGTCTCGTCCGTTCGCCCCGCACACCATGTTTTATTTGGCATATGTCTTTATTATCAGTTAGTATAAATATTGCATCGGCCGCTGTGCAGAGCACATAGGATTTTCTGTCCTGAGTTTATTTATAAGTGAGTTCATTTACGAGGCTTTTCTCCCCCTAAGAAGAATCCCCCTTTTTCTTGAAAACTGTGACTGGTGAAGTTAATTATGAACATATATTAATATAATGTAGTTAACGTGGTTAGGATCTGTTTATCTCTTTAATTGGGCCCTGATTTGCTCCAAACAATTTTCAGTCTCTTTCTTGATTAAAGTTGGAGGAGTGTGTGGTGCGGTTTGTCTCTAAACCCACCCACGCTCTGGGATAAGCAGGCTGAGTTAAGGTTGTATGTGATGTGTGAGTTGTTCCATTACCTTCTTAGAGACTCTTGGTAAGAGAAAAAGAATTTCCAGTCATGAATTTTCATGGCTATACCTCTGGGAAAGAATTGAGAAAAATAAATTTTATGTTCTCTGGGAAGATTGGCAGAAACATTGCAATTGAGTCTGATTTCTGATATCGGTTTAATGGTATTCAAAGAGCAGCTCTTTTGGCTTTCAGAGGATTTTAAAACATAAAGCATAAATAGATTTGTCAAGGCACAGGGTCAGAATTGGTTCTGTTGATGGCAGGTTATACGATATTAATTCGATTTTATGAACAAATGCAATTAAGCTGCAAATCCCCTAACAGGGTAGTGCGAGGCCAGTGTTTTAAGTGGTGTTAGGAAATGTCAGATTAGCGCCCCCAAGGAAGACAAAATCTTTGGTGCAACGCTGAGAACATATGTGTGAGTTCTGAAGGTATGCCTTCCTCTTTTACACACCTGGTGAGAATAAAAGTAGGTATATCCACACCCAAAGGCAGTCGGACAGTAGCTGGCTGAATGATAAATTCACCTCACCTTTAACTCATCAGTCCCCGCTGTGAGAAATTTATCCTTAGTATGCTCAAATGTACGCACAAGAAGTCATGTAGAAGAAAATCCACGGTGGCATTTTCTGAACAGCACACAACTGGAAACGACTGGAATATCCATCCACGGAGGACGGATTGACAGAAAACTGTGTCTCTGTGATTTGGAATACTGCACGGCAGCCAGGAAGGGTCAGGGCTCAACAACAACAAAATGACCCAATTAAAAATGGGCCAAAGGACTTAACGAGACATTTCTCTAAAGGTCTGTAAGTGGCCAACAGTACATGAAAAGAGATTCCGTGTCACTGATCACAAGGGACATGTTGATTAAAACCTTGATGCGATGCCACTTCATGCCCAGTACAATGGCTATTATGTTACACACACTCACTCACAAACACACACACACACACACACACACACACCAGAAGGTAACCAGTGTAGCAGGATGTGGATAAATTAGAACTTTTTTTTTTTTTTTTTTTTTTTTTTTTTTTTT